>NW_015635035.1:122137-133023 GCF_001515625.1 Sinocyclocheilus rhinocerous | reverse complement strand
GGCCTGCTTTAAATCAGACACAGAGATGCAGTGCGGTAAGAGCGCATTTATTTGAATTCATTAATTATATAATTTATTTTAATTAACGAGAAAGAGAGAGAGAGAGAGAGAGAGAGAGAGAGAGAGAGAGAGCGAGAGGGATGAAAGTTGCATGTGTGAACCTGCGTCTGCACGTCTCTCTCTACAAGCAATGAGGCTTAGTTACTTCAAAAACAGCGATTTTACCCCCTCATTGTAGAGAAATATAACATTGCGAGTCAGTAGCCTATTGAAGCTATTTTACTAATAAAAGTTTCCGTGCTGTGTTGTCGTTGTCGAGTGAAATAATGTGTGTGCGTGCGTCTATGAAAGCCTACTGCATATAGTTTTAGTTTAGCTATAAACCTGAGCCCGACCCGAACCCGAAGCTATTCATTAAACATTAACCTGAACCCGACCCAAAACCCGAAAGTATTTCGGGACCCGTCTCGTGTCGGGTAGCAGACCTCTAATCAACATACCATAATTCATTTGCTTAAAGTTTGTGGTAACACTTGACAATAAGGTTCTTTGTGTATTAGTTGCATTAGATAACATTAGACATGCATTGATTAACAATGAACTAACATTATAACTATTTTTAACAGTATTAATTAATTTTAAATGTTAAAGAACTAATAAAATATTACATATTTTTTAAAATATTTAAATAGCACATCAACCTAGATTAATAAATGCTGTAGAAGGGTTGTTTATTGGAAAAAAAAAAATCTGAAACATCACGAAAGAGAGAAAGAGTGATACTCACATGTCTGTGGGAGCCGTCATATTCACAGTGTTCAATTTTGCCCAGGCTGCCGTCTGAGAAATACAGCTTTTCCGCTTTATGGTCAATTATGAGTCCGTTAGGAGTGAATACATCTGTGCTAATGATGACTTTCATGTTATTCCCTGCAAGAGTGGAGCGCATGATACTGGGGCGCTGCTCGTTCCAATTGGTCCAAAACATGAGGCTACAAAATACATGGGACAAAAAATGAGAGGAATGGAAGCGATTTTACAGACAGCACTAGCGAGACAAAATGATTCAATACTGTCGCCTGCTGGTATTTTTAAACCGGCTCTATGGCGCAAGGAAATATCTCTGAATTCACAAATAATAGTGGACAGAAAGGCCTCAGGGCCTATTTGACGTCCCTCTTACAAATTCCTTTCACAGTCTAATTCCACGGACTAATTGAAAATTAGTGATACATGCTGACATTCTATGCCAATTAATCATTTCAGGTTAGATTCTAATTAACAGCAGTCTGTAGTCCATTTGAAAAAGTGCCAGATTACCAAGTAAGCATATTCTCTCCAAGGTTGGGGGTTTAATGTAGTCGGTGAACTCAGGGTCGGCACATCTTTCTGAATATCAATGCTGTTCATGAGTCTCAAACGGTTCTTTTGGAGAGGATATTTAAGTGCATATACCATCCACGATGTCTGGAGAGTTGCTACTCTGCTGGGTCAGGAATAAAAAATATTCCTTCCACAACTAATTTCACATGGTGCCCTGCTCATCTGAAGAGGTCAAGCTAATTAAAATGTTTTCCTTCTTGACTGATTGACATTCCATATATGTCAGTTTTCCTGTGTGTGACGAATCAATTTGCTCTCGATTTTAAAAGTCAATATGCTTCCTCCTGACATAAAAATCAATTTTGTTTCACATTACGTGTCCACAAAGGTTTCTCTATCAAGTGAATGTGTCCATTTTGTTTAGTCTGTAGCGAATGAAATCTTTCCCTCTGTTGGAGCGGAAAAATGGCACCTTTTATACGCGTCACATCAAACGCCATTGGTTCTTGCATGTCACATGACCGATGACTGGGCTTTTTGAATGTTATGAAGTACAAATAAGCATTTCAATGCACATGACAACAAACTCAAAGTCTCATGTGAAATTATAAATGTTTTGTCCTGTATAAAAGTACTGTCCTTGAAAATTGAAAAAAAAAAAAAAATTCTCAATGTCATTTTTGTGATTTGACAGTCTTTATAGGCAACAATATCGGATACCTAAGAGGGCCAAAACATATCTTACTTTTGACATTCATCCAGGGCCAAGACGTGGGGATGGTCATCCTCAGACATGGTGACAACGGCTTGCCTGGTGAAAGCTCCTTGTCGGCTCTGGTCTACTGTGTATCTGCTGATGCTTGAGGTGGTGGAGCTAGTCCAGTAAATCGTGTCCCAGGCACGGTGATAAGCCAAGCCCTCAACCGAACCCACATCTATAGAAAAAAAACAAAAGTTTGACCGTGCTTCATTCCCACTGGCTAAGACACACTGAATCCAGTCACATGGAAAGGTGATGTTTTCTTTGATATTATAATTTGGAAATGAACACACCACTGTGTGTTAATGCTTTCAACTGTTGTATTTATAGCTTAGTTAATTTTTTTAAACAACATTTAAATACGTTTTGAAGAATTCCACGTTTTCTCCCAAAAGCTGCACAGAAAATGTGAAACTGAGGAAAGACCATTTAAAACTGTGGTATTACCATATTAGAATGTTACAGAAGATTTTGATTTCAAATAAATGCTGCCCTTTTGAACTTTCTATTAATCAAAAAATCCTGAAAAATCATATATGACAGTTTCCACATAAATATTAAGCAGCACAACTGTTTTGATCTGTGATAATAAGAGGAAATGTTCCATGAGAACCAAAGCAGCATAATAGGATGATTTTTAAAGAATCATGTGACACTGAAGACTGGAGTAATGGCTGCTGAAAATTCAGCTTTGCCATCACAGGAATACATTTTATTTTTTTTAAATATTAAAATAAAATAGTTGTTTTAAAACATAATAATATTTCACAATTTTACTTTTTTAACTCTAAATACAGCCTTGGTAGGACACTTTTTTCCCCTTGCATTCTTTTTGATATTGAAATCACACAGTGAATGTGTTCATTCAGGAAACCATATAATCAATCAAAGCGACATCTCACTATTAGCATTATAAAACGGTTAGGCTTTGTCTGCTGTCATGTCTAAAAAATTCATCAGTGAAATAGCAAATGTTTAAACACAGAGGCTGTAGCTAAAAATGCTACTCTTTGAAAAATCTTTAAGAATACTTTATGAATGGTCTGCAGAAATCCATCACTAATTAATCATTCACAATAAAATGTGCCTGACAGCTTGCCTTTGCAGAAACTGTTGGAGAGGCCAGGGAGTAATTAACAGGGGATGTATAACTTAATTAGGGAAATATGGATTATTAACATCCTCACCCTCTCCTGGTGACAGAACGGAGAGGGTGTTTGCATGCGTTACAAGTGTGCATGTAGTCAAGGTGGCTGGGATTGACTTTCATCTCTGGGAAAGTGAGTGAACTCGCCATCAAAAAGAGCCAGCTCATTTCAACCTGTAGTCAACATCACACTCTCACTCTCTTCGGCTGGGGTACTTATGCTCAAATAGATAGAGGTGGAGGATACTGTATTTATGTGAATGTTACTGCGTGGCAGGGGTATGAAAAGTACACGTGAATGGTCAAATGCACTTCTCCTTCAAAAATGTCTCAAGTGAACATTAACAGGCTGGATATGCATCAAAATATCTAATCTGTGCTTTAGGCTGAAATTTTAATTCTAGACGTACTTCCCAGTCAAATTAGTTTGAATGTTTTATGTATTTTATGCTAATAAAGTAATTACTTGAAAATGTGCATGCTGTTGTTTTAATTTAATTAGCTCATATTTGATATTAATAATGTATATAATATTTAACTTAATTTAAAAAGGTAATGTATTCAACAGCATATTAGTTGTAGACGTAATATTGAAATTCCTACCAAGAATCGTGATATTTTCACAAACACTAACACTGTAAATAAATTAATTGATTTTAACGATAAAAGACTGTAAAAATGCTACGGCAAAAACCTGTTATCTGGTTAAGAGTATGTATCCTTACTGTATACAGTGAATAACTGTAATAGAGCTAACCTTACCTTATATTTAGAGTAATTTTACATTAAAATACTATAAATTGACATTCCCAGAAGTCCCTGTGTGACAGCTCACATTTGATGGATTTTCGATTAAGTAACTACGTATGCTTCAGTTATGGAAGTTTCAGGTCTGGCAACCACAGCTACCGTATTTTGCTTTTTGTTTGTGTGTGTGTGTGTGTGTGCATGTCATTTTCTTTTTTCCAGTATACACTTGTGAGAAAAAAGAAATAGTGATTCTAATTGATGTAAATTATGTTTTGTTAGTACATATTCTAAACAAAGGCAAGGATGAATCAGAACAAAACCATTTTCATGATGACAAAGAGTAGCCTTTAAAAAAAAAGGCAAATTAAGTAAAAGTGAAATCTGAAAAAGGTCTAATACCTAAGGAGCAATGAGGTTAGTTAAAAGAGAATTCCGAGAGTACTGTAAGTGGATAGAAGCACTAATCATGCAGCACATAAGCTTTCTAAGTATATCTGCATCCCATTAACCTAAGCAAAGTGAAATGAGCTGGCTTACTAAGTACCAAAAATGGCATTAAGGGAATTTTTCCCTGTTTACCTAAGACACAGAAATTGTATTTCGATTTAAAGGATAGTCCATCCAAAAACAAAACTTTAGTTGTTTATTGTTTTGTTCTAAAGCTGTATGACTTATGTTCTGAGGACTGGAGCTTTTAAGCTTCAAAGAAGAATCATACCATGAAAGTAAATTATGAAAGATTTTTTTTTAAGATTTATTTTTGGTGTTTTTGCGTTTATTATGATAGGACAGATCAGAGCTGACAGGAAGTGAAGTGGGAGAGAGAGTGGGGTGGGATCGGGAAATGTTCTCGAATCGGGATTCGAACTCGGGAGGCCTGTAGCGCAACAGCTCTGTATGTCTGCGCTATCGGCACTAGGGATGTAACAATTCACTCAACTCACGATTCGAAACAGCAGACGAGCTGAACGAGACGCAGATTCTTAAAGCGTTTCCTTGGTTTCTGCTGTAAACAAAGCAGCGCTGCACTTATGAACTTTAATATGCATTATACAGAGGCAAGAGGAAAATAAAAAATACCATCGAAAGACAGTAAGTTCCCCTCAGACATACATTCATATAAACTCCTACCCCTAATTGAATCGCGATTTGTTTAGCATCTCAAACGATTTGAATTGTCACATATTTAAATCGATTTTCAACCGGCTCGCGATTAATCGTTACATCCCTAATCGGCACTGACAAATTATGACAGAATTTTAATTTTTGAGTGAACTATTTGTTTTAAGAACATCCCCTGAAGTTCTGCTATCAATTTCATTTAAGAAATTCTGGTGTACATGTACGTTATTGCAATGCCTTATTATTTGCCATTTGAAACTAATTATGTCAGTATTAGTTCTGAATCTAAAATTACATTGTGAATGACATATTAGGATCTGAAAGAAAGTCCATCTGTAAACATGCACTACAGCATATGCAGCTATAATACATGAGTTGTTTGATAATAAGAACTGTCATGATTGTCTCATTACATTGTAAATGGATGATACATAATCATTAGGCGTATTAGGTTTTCACTGTGGGCCACCATCAGAAGTGAATATCGATTGCGGCTGAAATGTCTGCCGTATATTGCGAACATGAGGAAATCAATAACCATATTCTGAACTTTCCAACAACAGTGACAGGCAGGATCTTGAAAAATATCACCCTGCTTCCACTCATATTTTTGTTACAGTTTGAGTACGGTGGAAATGAGACAAGCGATTTTAATCCATCAAGGCTGGGGACACAGAAAAAGATGCAGTGTTTTAAACATCTTTTTTGACAGTTAAATTGGTCCCATTTAGTTGCAGAAAAATGGAGGTAGCTATTATACCACTTTTACTAGATGTTGGATGCATCGAGGCCTTGCTGTACATCACAGGCAGTGCCACTTACGGCTTCCAACAAATGGCCTTTCACAAATGGCTGCTAAGAGCCTGGAATGTGTTCTAGCGGCAGAACATTAAACAACATGTGGGTCACTGCAATGAGTCTGCATCAGAACGACGACAGGATTAAAAACAAATGCCCGTTTTTGTGGAAGAAGCATCTTTGGACATCTTTTATGCTCAACAAAAGCGTAGCAATTAGCAGGATTTTTCAAACGCCCCTTGAAAACCATGAAAGCATTTACAATAAAGCCAACTGGACTTACTTTCAACTATGACTTGTCTTCCAGACCAATCATCATTGATCATCTGAATATTCCCAAAATGGATGTCGCTGAAGAATATGCGGTTGTGGTGCGAGGTCTGCTGCCGATAATCAAATGCCAGAGCGATGACGTTCTTGAAGTAGTCTGGATTCTCAAAAGGTTGGAGAGGGGAGTTAAGATCGCTCTCGTCAGACAGGTGGATGCTTTTCAAGATGGTCCTTTCAGAGTACAGAAGATAGCCCTCATATCTTTGGCAAGCAAAGCCATCTTCGGCTAAGTACCCATGAGCACAGGAACAAGTCCTTCTTCCGCTGCCCAGGTGAAAACACAGCTGCTGACAACCTCCATTGCTTCTCGCACACGGGTTAGTGCCTGCATGCAAAAGCATAAAAAGATATCACTGGATGCACACTGAGATATTCAGAATGATTGGGCTTTGTTCAAAGAAAACATATGTGGCATAATAAAAATAAACTCATTAAGTTGAAACCTCAACCTTTCTCCCGGCCTTTGTTAAACACTTTCACGTCCTTCAGGTTGACGCCAAGACCACTTCTTATTGTGACGGTGTCGGTGGCATCGCTCTTGAATCCGCGCCGGATCGATCCATTGGCGTGGGCTCTGCCACGGAGGGCACAGAAAAAGAGTCTGACATCAGCGTTATGGTGGCGGTTATTTAATTAAAAGCAGCGAGACTCATTAAAACACACAGGAAAGCTGCTTTAACTCTAAAGCCGAGAAAACATCACCTTGGCGGTGACTTACGGTACACCCTATTTACATAAGGCCAACAGAGTCTGCCTGGGAGATGACAGAAACATACGGCAGGTCTCATAATAACCTTGCTCGGAAGGGGTTAATCCTTTGAGACTGGAGCAGCTTGCTCCGTGGGCCACTTTGGAGAGTGTAGCACTTAGTAAAGTAATAAATTACCTGTCAGACCAGTAGATGTAAGCCCCGAACACAGCCACGGAGAACAGGTCCACATTGGCGGCTGACAGTACAATCTCTCGGCCCTCCCCGGTTTCAAGGTTGATCCTTTCTATCTTGTCGGTCCGGGCGTCACACCAATATAATCTATTTTCCTAGAAAGCAATTTGAAAATGCACATCAGCACCTTTCCCTTTGAGCAGCCCCATTTTATCAGCATCAGAAGAAAAGAGAGTGAGCGGAATATCAGGAAGTGGAACCAATTCGGCCTACCTCATAGTCGATGGTGATTCCATTCGGCCAGGCGATGCCAGAACTGACCAGGGTCACTTGGTCTGAACCATCCAGTCGTGCCCGACCTATGCAAGGATTCTTCCCCCACTCGGTCCAGAATAAATAACTGTTAATTGGAAAAATCAGATGCGGAATACTACTTTAACCATGCTAAATTCTACATTTCATAGTGACTTTAAAGGAATAAAGGACCTCAGTTGAAAATGAGAATTGAATCATTTATTCACTCTTTGCAGAAAACAAAAATGTGAAGACTCCAAGCTTCAAAAAGGATGCAAAAGTATCATAAAATGGTCCGTACGACTCATCATCATCAAATATATTTTGACATCAGCCCTAGAGCACATTGGCACGATCATTAGAGAAGTATGAATCATTGTTTTGAACTGAATCTTTTCAATGAATCATTTTATTTGATTTTTAACACTCTGGATTACCACTTAACCATGCAAAATTCTAAAGTTCATAGCGACCAAAAGGAATTGAATTAAAAATTTTGTCATTGTTTATTCACTCTAATGCCATTCCAAACCCATACAACTTCAGAATTGAAGACATCAAGCTTAAAAATGATGCAAAAGCTTCACAAAAAGTGCACAATATGCCAAGTCTTCAAAATTAATAAAAAAAATTTTTTGTTAGAGACAGTTTATCACTGAATATATCTTGATATTGGCCCTGGAGCACCTTGGCATGTTCACTAGAGAAGATGAATCATTGAATTAATCATGAATAGAATAGAACAGAATAGAATAGAATAGAATCTTTCAATTAATCATTTGATTTGATGCTTAAAAATCTCACTGATATGGTTCTCAATGATCTCAATGAGGTTGAAAGCTTTACTCATTCACTGTAAAACTGCAAGGAAAAGTGTTCCACAGAATAAGTCGAATGCTTTGGAACAAAATGATGGTGAGTAAAAGATGTCAGAGTTTTCATTTTTGGGTGAACTATTCCTTTATAACTGTTGTTACACCACCAAAGAAACGTCATTCAAAGTTTGACTCAACTGGAAAAGGAAAAGACAGCTTTCACAGCCATAGGCTGAATTGGAGGCTGTTTTTTGGATGTCTGGGATTTAGAGGATCCCACTCCTGATGCTGTCAGCAGGTAGATGGTAGATGGGTTAAAGCGTTCATATGTCTAAAACTTGTCTTTTCGCTGTGTGATTCTGATTGCAGGTTGTAAACATCAAATTCAAGGCAGACACAGACAAAACTGGCAAGATCGGAAACCATAAAGTTTGACCCTAATTACTGAAACAATACCATAACGGACTACAAAATGAGCCTGTGCCTAAATGGAGATGCATATCTGCTGGTTTTAAATTCTTAATTTGGTTCATTAGTGGAGGCCAAGACATTTTAAAGCCAGTTCTGTTAGCAAAACAGTCCAAGTCAGATCACAAAATTTATTTGACCTTCAAAGGTTTAAAATGCATTTACTCATGCATTTTATATGTATATTAATTAAAGTCAGCATGAAGCGGAATTAGTGATTATCTTTTGTGATGTATATTCGAGTAAAAATGCCTCTCAAATGAGAAAAAAGTTGGGCAGGACTTTTCCATTAAAAAAAATAAAATATTTACAAAAAAAAATAAAAAAAAAAAAAAAAAAAAAAAAAAAAAAAAAAAAATAAAATAAAATAAAATAAAATAAAATAAAATAAAATAAAATATTAAATACATACATACATACATACATACTGGCCCTAAACATTTTTAATAGTAGTATATCTAAAGGCTAGAAATGCAAAGATTTTATTTGGATAATTTGTGACAGTGGTAAAAAATGGCAGCATTCCATTTTTAAAATGATGTTTGTGTCTTACCAGCAATCCAATCGACTGCGATGCCCTCCACTCTGTTGATGCCAGTGGTGATAATGTCTTCCCTCCATGTCTGATCCCTCTTGGCTCTTGAGATCCGGTTTAATCCCATGTCTGTCCAGTAAAGAGATGCATATCTGCTGGTTTTAAATTCTTAATTTGGTTCATTAGTGGAGGCCAAGACATTTTAAAGCCAGTTCTGTTAGCAAAACAGTCCAAGTCAGATCACAAAATTTATTTGACCTTCAAAGGTTTAAAATGCATTTTCATTTCTCTTCCAAGAGCTCATTGTATTATCTGGTCTAATGCACTTGCATATTTCCCTAAAATTCACTCAGTAATTTCTAAAATGATTCTAAAGATTTATATTACTGAACTGCAGACATGGCTGAAACTGATCCGTACCCTCTCTGTGGATGCACTGCAATGGCTCTTGGCTGGTCCAGCCCTTCTGATATTACAACTGACCGGTAGAGACCATTCAGACGAGCAATTTCAATGAGGTTGAGGCCATGGTCTGTCCAGTAAAGGTTACCTGGTAAAATAAATAATTAAATAAATAAATAATAGATAATTTTTTTTAAATTGCAATATTTCACAATATTACTGTTTTTAATATATTTAAATTGTATTATACTATATTGTGCTGATTGACCAAATATATGCAGCCTTGGTAAGCAAAGCGTGATAATGTCTTCCCTCCATGTCTGATCCCTCTTGGCTCTTGAGATCCGGTTTAATCCCATGTCTGTCCAGTAAATTGTATCATTGCCTGTATGAAGGAGGACATATGTCATAAAGAACAAAGCTTGCAACATAGATAGTGTACGAGAAAGCATCTCAGACCCTTTACATCAAAAAACAAGAGCAGAAATAAATGAAGCCATGTTAATATCGAATGCTTTTTAGTAGTAACAATAACTAGAAACCAACAAGCATTTGGTAGAGAAAATACAAAACAAATTGTGTAGCAAACAAATCAAACATGATTAGCAATGACTAAAAGATTGCTTTGACAGAAGCACGCTCTAAATGTAACTGGTATTTTTGCCCTAAAAACTGAACGTGACAAGATCAGTTATTTATTTGCATCCTCCTGTTATTACTGAATTCACACTCGGCTAACGGATTTCTTACATGTGACAGCAGCCAGCTGGAAGGCCCTCATCTGTTTCATGCTCCAACAAGCTGCCTCTTAATAACATGCAAATGGTATGCATGTGTAATCAGTATAGGCTGAGCTGGACTGGGGTTTTCTTCACCTGAGATGAGCGGATTCTGGTGGTAGGCGAGAGCATTTGCATTGAAACTCTCTGACCATCTGCCTCTATTGCCCTGCTGCTGAGGACAGCAATTCTGTCATGTTTCCCAACCCACACAGCATGTGAAAAAATGACCTGTCCAGCTAATGATTTAAAGTTGCCAATTTAATATTATTTTATTAGTTTGAATGCACAAACCTCCATTCAGTTTAAGCAGATACAAAGGATGAAGTATAGGCTATATTACAAGGTAGTGATTTTCTTGCTAAATCATCATCATTATTATCATTATTATTTTGAAAAGTAGTAGTATATTACTTTACCATATTGATCATTTAAATAACTAAATAAATAAATAAATACATAAAACATGATAAAAGATAA
>NW_015635035.1:118086-121966 GCF_001515625.1 Sinocyclocheilus rhinocerous | reverse complement strand
ATATATATATATATATATATATATTCAAATTGCAATAATATTGCACAATATTGCAGTTTGAATTGTATTTAAATTGTATTGTATTATATTGTATTTATTTGCAAAATGTTATACAATAATTATTGTAAATTATATAGATTTAAAACTATTTTATTTGAGCTATTATCTAATTCAACACAATAATAGAATACAAATATTTTAAAATGTATATTAATATACAGTTGTATTGATTGACAGCCATAATTATTATTAGTATTAGTGCTATTTTATTTGACCATATTGTTATTTATTACGTCTTAAATTGATTTTTCCGTACATTTCTGCCATATGTACATTAATTGACAGTCACCACTGATAAGCTACCACTAAATATTGTAGAAACTTAATTTGCTGTAAAGTTGCTTTGCAATGATTTGTATCGTGAAAAGCGCTGTACAAATAAACTTGACACACACATATATATATATATATATATACTGTATATGTATATAGCCCAATCTGTGTAGTGTACTTATGTTTACATCAGCTCTAAACTGAATGGAAGGCTATATGCACTATTTTCAGCACAGTGTTTATTGGTTGTTTGTTTACGGGAGTAGGAGTAGGAAAGGTCAGGTCACATTTGAATGACTACAGCAGGTATTCTGTACTACTGCATACATATGTGTTTGTGGAAATGTCTCATATTATTAACTGTTAGAATGCTAATTTGGTACCATCACATGTGGACTGCCCCCTTGACGCTCACTTCATTTATGCCACTTGTCACCACAAAATGCTCCCCCGAAACAGGCTGAATAATCTTGCATCAGACCGCTGTCAAATTAACCTCATTCACAGAATGAATAATGCATAGTATGACAACAACCCCTCAACGCCATCAGTGTGGTGATGTCGGCTCTACTTTCATTTGCTAGATTATCTAATATACTGCTTTCTGTCTTTTATAGTTGTAGCTATAAGAGATATAAAGAGAACATGTATCTGTTTGCACCTACTTGTTTAACTCATCTGAGCTGTTTATCTCTTCTACATGTGATAGGCTGTGTTGTTAATTTCCTTCTGATCTGGTAAGAGACTGTGCAGCTAATATGAGACTGTACATCTGACGGCAAACAACATTTTAAAAAAAAGTATTGCACAGAAAGCGATACATGCCTTATCTTTGTTGTGCACACAGAGAGGATTCAGAGAGCGGTTCTATACACTAGTGAACACAGTGGAAGATAGCAGGACTGAGTCATGGGAAGAGCCGTGTTTGTACCTGCATGAAAGTCCACGCCAACGGCAAACAAGGTGCCGCTGATGGGCATCAGTGTCTCGGCGTGGTCACCAGGATCCAGAGCGATTCCACGTATCCCCTCATGAAAAGAGTACATCAGAAAAGAACTCAGGCCTGTGATAGACAACAGCAAGCGAGAGATGTTAGATGAAGGTCAAATGAACGTCACACAGATTTCTTTGGGCACCTTCCACATAACAAAACAAGCAGCTAACCCAAAGACAACATGAATTCCTTTTAGAAGTGAAGAAAAAACCTACCTTCACAGGAGAGACGGTCACTGCGCAGGTTGTAGCCAATGGTGCAGGCACATGTGCGTGTGTTTTCAGATGTGGGCAGACAGAGCTGCGAGCAACCGCCATTATTCAACTGACAGGCATTCCTACCTGAGAGAAACCATGATAAAAGGAGAAAACATGTTGATGAATGAAAAATCAGTCTACTTGTGGAGAAAACTGCTGACTGTAGCTTTTGGGATTCGCTTATACATTGTTGCAAGATAATAATTCCAAACAGTTCTGAAAACATACATTTGCGATAAGTAAAATATGTAATTTCAGATTTACTAGTGCATCCAAATTAAACTGCAAAAATAATGACTGTTTTCATACATTTCCTGAACCCCTCTTGTATCCCATTGTTTACTGTTTGACCCATTTATACAGTATGAGAAAATATGAAGGCCTCTAAAATTAAACTAAATATATATATAGTCCTTATGCCAAAGCAAATTATTAAAATATCTGGAAAATATTCAAGTTGACACTGCAGCTTATTTTATACTCAATGATAATGTGTACACTTTTTTTAAAGTCTCTTATGCTCACCCAGGCTGCGTTCATTTGATCAGAAATACAGTAATATTGTGAAATGTTTTAATGTAAAATAATAATAAAATATTTTAATACCAAAGCTAAATTTCTTTCATATATAACTTCTCTAATTTCATTACAAAGCAGTTTTACAGAGAATATTGTCATACAAACTCCAACTTCTACTGATAAAAGCCAGGACTGTCAATAGAGGGGGTGGGGGGTCATTTTCAATATCATTAAAAATCAGAATGAAATCATAATAATATTGAATTTGATATGTTAACATATTAAAATCTTAAGTTGAAAAAAAAAAAAAACCTCCGAAAACAAAACTGAAACGGAATTGATTAAACTGAACAGCATTTTCAATTTATGCAATATACCCATTTCTTTTTGGTAAATATATGTTCTTCTATATCAACTACCGGTACTTAAAGTCCTACACATGTACTGCCTCTTGTGTTTTTGCATTTTTGAGCCATTTTGGATAATTTCATTATGCTTTTATCTATCAATAAAAGTATTATTGATACCCCCCCAAATTAGCAGATAAAAAAATAAAAAATACTTATGAGTCATAAAAGCAAAGCTGAAGCAGTAGACTAATTTGAGACAGTTTCTGAGTTATGTCATTTACGCTTTTATATGAAAGAAATTCCTTAACAAGTTCGGCCACAATGCAATGGTCATAAATTTGGAATATCTCCTCATTTGATGAAAGGTTTTAGTGTTGCTGTCAAGTCAAGATGACTTGACATTCTTCCTGGAAGTCTTACTCTCATCGTAATTGTATAACTGAAAGTGAAGGGGAGGGAAACTGCGCCACTGTGTATTAGCACAAGCTCTCAGGGAAAGCTCAGCTTGCACATCTACGACAGTAATAAGACCACTCCGCATTATGAATAGAGAGGCTAATTGCTGCCGGAGAAATTTGGTGGCTGGATAGATTTACATTTGTGCCCGTTTAATGGTCATTCCTTATTCAAGTCGACAGTTTAGTGGAATCCACAGCAATGCCGTTAATGGATCTGCCATTAGTGTGAATTATTTGCAGAATAACTCACAAAATGGAAATCCAATATCTGAATATATCTCTGCTTACACACAGGGAAGATAAGCTTGTGATATTAGGTAAAAAAAAAAAAAGTAAAAACCAGAAAACAGTTGACTCACTAAGCTATTTACAAGTAAATTAAACAACACAGTATAATGCTTAAAATTTATGGTCTTGTTTATTTCAGCACATTTATTTTTATACGCTACTTTAAGACTCTACAAAATCAAAATTAGTTTTGTGGCTTTTAGTCCATGTCTATTAACTTTAAGGCTAATTTATATGCTTGTGCAGTCCTAAACAAGGAAAACTGAGCAAAAATATTTTAAATAAGAATTTTGTCCAATAAATGCTCTCAAGAATAATCATTTACAGTAGGGGTGGAACGGTTCAACTTACTCACGGTTCGGTTTGTATCACGGTTTCAGAGTCACGGTTTCGGTATGTGCTATGTTTAGGCAAAAACTATACTGTCAAATAAAAATAAAGAGAATAAATATAATCTATCTAACTACAAGCAACAGCACAAATAAATACAATAGAGTAAAGATACAAATAAAATAAACAGTGATTTTCAGTTTTTTTTAGGTAGGTCTAACATTAGTTCTTACAGTGCCTTGCGAAAGTATTCACACCCCTTAATTTTTTTCACGTTTTGTTATGTTGCTGCCTTGTTAAACTGCTTAAAATTACTTTTTTCCACATCAGTCTACACTCCATACACCATAA
>NW_015635035.1:116702-117565 GCF_001515625.1 Sinocyclocheilus rhinocerous | reverse complement strand
TTCATTGAAGGGTCATAGAAGCATGTAGTCTCTGTTACCCTTAATGGAAGAAGTTTGAAACAACCAGGACTCTTCCTAGATCAGGCCTCCTGGCCAAACTGAGAAACTGATGGAGAAGGGCTTTGGTTGGTGTGGTGACCAAGAACCTGATGGTCACTCTAGTTGAGCTCCATGATCATATGTGGAGATAGGAGAAATCTACAGAAGGACAAACATCACTGCAACATTCCACCGATCTGGGCTTTATGGCGGTGTGGCCAAACTCAATCCTCTCTTCAGTGAAGACACATGAAAACACACTTAGAATTTGCAAAAAAGCACCTAAAGGACCCCCAGTCCGCCCCCATCCAACCTGACAGAGCTTGAGAGGTGATGAGATGAGGAGACGGATGGCAGATAATTGCCAAATGCTGATGAGCAAAGCTTGTCGCATCAAACAAAAAAGACTTGAGGCTGTAAAGGTGCTTCAGCAAAATATTTAGCTATATTTACGAAGTTGTGATAATTCTGTTTTTGCTTTGTCAATATGGTGTATGGAGTGTAGATTGATGTGGGAAAAAAGTAATTTAAAGCAGTTTAACAAAAGGCAGCAACATAACAAATCGTGAAAAAAAATGAAGGGGTATGAATACTTTCGCAAGGCACTGTAGGTACAAAAATGTAATAATGAAATGTAAAACAGCATTGCATATTTGACTGAAAGATTAATCTTTATTATATTTACAAAAGCTATTCAATCAAGAGCAGTGAGTGATTTCTTTGTTGCTGTTTGATTAATATTAAGAAAGTGCTGTCACTTTAAGAGAATGCACTGATCCAGTACGTTCAGCCGGCTATGTCTGCTATAGGATACTTACCAAGAC
>NW_015635035.1:110146-116154 GCF_001515625.1 Sinocyclocheilus rhinocerous | reverse complement strand
ACTGTATAAATTAAAGATTAATCTTTATTAAAGTTACAAAAGCTATTCAATCGAGCAGTGAGTGATTTCCTTGTTGTTGCTGTTTGATTAATATTAAGAGAGTGCTGTCACTTTAAGAGAATGCACTGATCCAGTACGTTCAGCCGGCTATGTCTGCTATAGGATACTTACCAAGACGGGCATTTTGACATCATTTTTGTGCGAATTTGTCCATTTAAACACAATACTTCAGAGAGAGCTTAATATTTGCGCGTGTTCTGAGGTGCGGGTTTGCGCGCTTCGGATGAGCGCACACACAAACCTTCTCACTGCGCGCACGAGCACGCGTCCTCTGACTCTTGAATGTTTAAACTGGCAAAGCTTAAATGAGTTTAGCTTAAACAATAAACACAGATAACGTGTGCTGTTCAGGCCTCACCTGTGCGTGTGCGCTACCAGCACCTGGGTGATGACGGAATAAATGCTCATATTCCAGCATACAGCATTCGCATTGAACAAGAGTGAATGGTTTGTCCACGTTTTTTTTTTCATTGCTGTTGTTGTAATGTATTGGTAAGCCAGAATGCGAATCCATCAACAGAAACATATATTAGCCGAACCCTGTTTGTTTTACGTGTTATTTATAGCAAACCATATTACAGATGCGTTGTCAGATTTAAGTTGAACCGCAGTCCTAGCATGTGCCGAACCGTGTGTGGAGAACCGTACGGTTCGATTTTTTTCCACGAAACGTTCCACCCCTAATTTACAGTAATATCAAGTAGCTAAATCATGGTACTTGGCAGTGTTATTTTAGCATAATTGAGATTATATATGTTTTGAATTATTTAAATTAGTGTTTATTTTTTCATTTTTTTATTTCATTTTATTGAAATTTAAGTTATACAGTTTGAGTATTATTGTTGTGTCTTTTTAAAATGTCTACATAGCTATTAATTTTAAATTTATTTTTTCTTATTCATTTTTTATTTTAAATATAGCTAATTTAGCACATCAAGTTTAATGAGAAAATGAGAAATGGTGCAACTAGAAGTTTATTTATTTATTTGTTTAATATTTAGTTCTATTTCAGTTGAATTTTATTTTATTATTTCAAGAAACATTTTTTAAAGGTTTTAGTTTTAGTTAACTACCATGCAAATAACTGTGATTTAACTAAAGCACACTGGCTACTTAAAAACTCAAACTCTTTGATATGTCCTGCCCAAACTTCCTGTTCTTTTGGGAAACATGTCAACACTGGAAAGAAATCCCACAGCTCTAAAAAGACGTTAAACTTCAGTTATCCGTTTCAAAGACAATGACTGGTCAAGCTATTTTTGCACCAACCTTGACTGTATCTCAACGCACCTTTCTGACCATCTCTGTCATACACCTTCATGTGTACCACTCCGCTGGTCTTATTGCGCAGCACTGCCGGGTTACGTCCATCCCGTTTGGCGACCGTTCCCAGCTGAGCCAGATCGTCATCAGCCCACCACAGCTTGCCACCTGGAAAAACAGATGAATTATTCATTTCCCAAAGTCACAGAACAAGCAGGTCTGGCTGCCAATGGAGGCACATTCCATTATCGTTTGTTTGTCCCTTTTATACCACATGCATATAATCCGGTGGTGTGCTGTGCTTTTTAGATGCCAAAACTATGCTACGCCACAGTGTATGGGTGGGCGAGGGAGGTGGTGGGAGAAAGTGAGCGAGTAAAGTAAAGAGATAGGACTTGAGCATTATGCATGTTCCCTTCCCAGTGTGAGTCAATGAGGCAAAGCTCAGGGCGGCCTGGCTACGTGCCCTGGCTGAAGACAAGGACTCTTCATTCACAAAGCCATCAGAGTGCATCTATTCTCACAGCGGCGCTGTGGCTAGCAAGCCCCTCGTGTTGTTTCCGCTCTGTAAGGCTGAGTGTGCCACAAAGGGCCTCAGAGATTGTCCTTGGCTCTGAGCCTAGACCATATCTGTCTGCTGCAGGAATACAGGAGAGCCGGAGACAGTCGTAGCCATGCAACCGTAAAATTAAACACATATTTGTATTTGTTAAAATATAGAGGGATTCAATGAACCGAATGGCATTGAATGCATTGGATGAAATAAATTAATCAACAAAATCACAGTTTCAACCCAAATACCACATACTGCTATGCGATTGCTACAATAAAACTGTACTCACTTTGGATTAGCAACTTAAAAATAACATTACAAAGACTTTAAAAGCTTTTTTTATGGTTGATGGACATTCCAACAAGTTATTAGGTTTTACAATAGTAATAATAATTGTAGTAACTATAGTTCAAAAAGGAAATAAAAAAGTCACTTTGGGTTAGCAACTTAAAAATAAAAAGACAAAAATTTTAAAAACTTTTTTTTTTTTTTTACTGTTGATTTTTTATATGTTGAACTTTCTATTTATCAGAAAATCCTTCCACAGGAATAAAAAAAATAATAATTAATTAAATAAATAATACAAACTTAATAATCAAGTGAAAAAATAAATAGCACAACTGTTTTCAACACTGATAATAATAAGTAATGTTTCTTAAACACTAAATTAGAATATCAGAATGATTTCTAATGCATCATGTGACAATGAAGACTGAAGTAATGGCAGTTAAAAATTCTGCTTTGTCATCTCAGGAAATATAATATATTAACATAGAAAACAGTTATTTTAAATTATAATAATATTTCACAATCTTACTGTTTTTAACTTATTTTTGACCAAATAAATGGAACCTTGGTGAACATTTAAACAAACAAACAAACATTTATAAAAAAAATAAATAAATAAATAAATAAACAAAACAAAAAAACCTTACCGACCCCAAAACTTGTGAACCAAAGTGTTTATATATTATGCAGCAATGCATTTGTACACCTATAACTTGTACCCTAAAATGCTGTCTCTGTAGGCAGCACACTAGGTTTTAAAACAGACCAATTGTATACTGCATGCTTAAACCCTTTCATATGTACACATTTAATGATGAGTACAAGCACAAATATTTTTCCACAGGACATTCCTCCTCCATAAACCAGAAACAAATACTAGTGTCATTTAGACCACAGTGAGCCTCCAAGAAGATATTTGCTTTCTGTAGTGAGGCCAGGTGTGTATAAATGACATCCTACCCTGAGCAGTCAGAAGAGTATTTGACATTCAAAGATTGCTTGCATAGGTCATCACTGCAGTCAATATTAATCTTTACATGTCCGGGGTGAGAGACATCAATGATTGCTTCTGGGTGTAATGTCCACATAAACTGTTTGATCACAGACCAGCACAGGTCTTAAGGTGACACACAGCCCACTAAACAGCAGCTTGCACTTCCCTGAGTAGTCACATCCCATTAAAGATTGTACCAGGAGAAGGTGGCGAGATTGCATCCTGTCAGTAAAATTGCTTTCATTTCTTCAGTCATCATGCTCTTCAATTACTGCTTCACGGTCTAATAACGGATGTGACTTTGATGCAAGGCGGCCATTGGATTTTTTTTCCCCCTAATAATGATGCTGCATCTTTCAACCAGCCGCCGTTCCTATCGATCTCCTGATCATCTGTCTCTGCTTCATTTCCCCTGAAAACCTCGCTGTAACGATAAGGCCTGTCCCTCAACACATCCTACAGGGTGCTTGATTTTACTGTGCCAGGTGGCTGAAATCGTAAACCATTTCCCTTGCGGCAAGACCAAAGTAAATTTACAGGAACATCAACTGATGGCGTGTTATACAGGTTAACCTTGGCAAATGCCCTAATTTATGTCTCTTTTGCTGGGAGGGAAATAGTGCCGATAGAGACCAAAAATCTTATGCAATTTGTATCAAACATCGAACAGCTACCACCCTAGAAGCATCACATGGAAATAATGGAATTATTTGGTTTCATTCAAGTTCAAAACATGGATAAGAAAAGCTGTCATTTTGGTATTTAAGTATACCCGATAAGAGATAAGCAAATAATTATAATAAAAAATGTATGTACTGTATGTGGCTGTCACATACATCTTAAAAACCTTCAGGTTTTAGACTCGCAACCCGGCGTCATATTTGCTGAATGAAATCCAATACTAAATTCTTACTAATTTTGCGGATCTGATTCTAAAAATAGTGCCTGTTTCACACTTGTATCATCCTTCAATCACCAGAAACCTGCTCCAAAGAGATGACTCCTATCTTCCTTTGAGCCAGATTACAACTACTTGTTAAATTCTCAGCCGATTTTCACATGTATGAATGATTCTGAAGACACAATTTTATGTTTAATCCAGGGTTCAAGGTTAGAATTATGGCCAATACCTACATCTGCTACATCTGTTGGTGTTTTACTACAATCAAGCAGTATAAGAAATTACAGATTTAGTGAAAAATAAATAAAATAAAAATCTATTAAATTAAATTAAATTAAATTAAATTAAATTAAATTATATTAAATTAAATTATTAAATTAAATTAAATTAAATTGTTTTTATGTAAAATTCCATTACATTAATTTGAACATATTTTCCATTCCTTTGCTGATCGTAAATTAGATTATACATACTTATTTTTGTCATTACATCTGAAACTTTTGATATTTGACTGCTTTGTTACTTTGATAATTGCAGATACATATAATTGTACACAAATTAAATTAAATTAAATTAAATTAAATTAAATTAAATTATTAAATTAAATTAAATTAAATTGTTTTTATGTAAAATTCCATTACATTAATTTGAACATATTTTCCATTCCTTTGCTGATCGTAAATTAGATTATACATACTTATTTTTGTCATTACATCTGAAACTTTTGATATTTGACTGCTTTGTTACTTTGATAATTGCAGATACATATAATTGTACACATATAATATACATATATTATAATTTATAAAACATTATTTTGTGAAAAAAAATGTGATACAAAGTTTTCATTAATATTTTTTAAACTCGGCATAATCAAATTAAGTAATGTTAGGCCTAAACTATTATGTAACACTTTAGTATAGGGACCAATTCTAACTATAATTGCATATTAGCATGCCTATTATTAACCTACTGGCTGTTTAATAGTACTTACGTATAAAGCACATATTCTGAATGACCATATTCTACATTCCTAATCCTACCCAATACGTAAACTTAACTACCTTACTAACTATCTATTAATAAGCAGCAAGTTAGGAGTTTACTGAGGCAAAGGTCATAGTAATTGTTATTATTATTACAATTATTATATCATTGTTGCTTTTGTTAAAATAATCACAAGATGGTCACAAGATGAATATTCAGATTTTTTATTGTTTTATTCAAACAATTATGAAAATTTTTGCATTTAGATACAGAAGAACTTTGCCTGTTGAATATTAAAAACAATTGAACAAACAAAAAATCTGGATCTCCATGTCTGCCATGCAAATCGTCTCGGTTACGTATGTAACCCTCATTCCCTGAAAAAGGGAATGTAGATGTCACCTCGGTGACCGACGAATTGGGATCTCGCTTAGAGAGACCAATCCACTTCGAGTGTAAACTAAATGAGCCAATGCACATTGGCATGCGATGATTGCATCCAGCTGCCGCTGATCACAGCGTGAGCATGAAAAGGCAGCCGGTGCAACGAATACCAGGTTTTCGCTGAGGAGCCGAGCCGGTGACCCGGCCGCTCAACAGCGTGAGCATAAAAAGGCAGCCGGTGCAACGCATACCAGGTTTTCGCTGAGGAGCCGAGCCGGTGACCCGGCCACTCAGCGGTGGTACAGCAGTCGTGGCAACGGGACGTGACGTCTCCATTTCCTCCTTCAGGAACGAGGGTTACATACGTAACCGAGACGTTCCCTTTTGAGTCATGTCGGTGACCGACGAATTGGGATCCCTACCAAAGCGCCATGGATGCTGCCCCTTCCAGTGTCCTGTGCGAGCCGCCTGCGCCCCTTTGTGGTGTAGGCCGGGGCTCGCAACAAGAAGACCAGTCACTGTTGTCATAGCACTACCCACTCAGTGAGATTGGATAACACTGGGAAAACGTACCCATT
>NW_015635035.1:109259-110121 GCF_001515625.1 Sinocyclocheilus rhinocerous | reverse complement strand
GAAACACGGGCTCTGAGGCTATACCGTGGACTTTACACATATGGGAACCACTTAGGCCTCTACATATGGAACCCTGCCCTCTACCGGTTCTCACGGATTCAGCAACTGAGGGCCTGGCGCCGGACGTTCCGCCACGTCTGGCTGCCGAGGGGATGGAGGAGCTTGACAGGGCACACCCTGTGCTTGATAAGCCAGGGTGATGGCATCCACAATCCAGTGGGCCATCCTCTGCCTAGAGACGGCATTCCCTTTCTGCCGGCCTCTGTAACAAAGAGCTGGTCTGAGGTCCTAAAGCTTTGTGTCCGGTCTACGTAGCATCTCAAGGCTCGGACGGGACAGAGCAAAGCTAGGGCTGGGTCTGCCTCCTCCGGGGGCAGCGCTTGCAGGCTCACCACCTGATCCACAGTTTGGCAGAGGGTGCATGAGTAGGGCCTTTTTGTTGACGCTCTAGAACTGCCCGCTGCTGCCTGCTGGCGATGGAGGAGGATGAGTGTGGTCCGGTGCTGGTTTGTCCGTGACTCTCCGTGCCCTCCAGGGACCCAGGGACAGAGAAAACCGCTCTCTCGTCGAGATTTTCCAGATTCTCCACCCGGCCGTCCTCCGGGGGAGGGAGAGGTGCCTTCACCATCCCCCCAAAGAGCAGCTTTCTCCCTATCTGGGTCACCCATCCCAGGGCCTCTTGCTCTTTCGCTCACCACCAGGTTTGACGGGTGCCTGGACGGATGGGGCGGCCTGCCGACGCCCAGCTCCACGGCAACGCTTGCTGGAGGCTGCTGCGGATGCGGCGCGGGAGCAGGGGCGGACGTAGGGGGCAGTCTGCTTCTGTGCAACCGAGAGCTGCTGGGCCAAGCTCTCGACCGCG
>NW_015635035.1:106021-106959 GCF_001515625.1 Sinocyclocheilus rhinocerous | reverse complement strand
TTTTCCAGATTCTCCACCCGGCCCTCCTCTGGGGGAGGGAGAGGTGCCTTCACCATCCCCCCAAAGAGCAGCTTTCTCCCTATCTGGGTCACCCATCCCAGGGCCTCTTGCTCTTTCGCTCACCCCCAGGTTTGACGGGTGCCTGGACGGATGGGGCGGCCTGCCGACGCCCAGCTCCACGGCAACGCTTGCTGGAGGCTGCTGCGGATGCGGCGCGGGAGCAGGGGCGGACGTAGGGGGCAGTCTGCTTCTGTGCAACCGAGAGCTGCTGGGCCAAGCTCTCGACCGCGTCGCCGAAGAGGCCGGTCTGGGACACAGGGGCATTAAGGAACCGAACTTTGTCGGCGTCCCTCATATCAACCAGACACAGCCAGAGATGGCGCTCCTGGACCACAAGTGTGGGCATCGCATGACCCAGAGAACTCGCGGTGACCTTCGTTGCTCGGAGCGCGAGGTCAGTAGCGGTTCGGAGCTCTTTCAGAACTTCCGGATCATGACCACCCTCGTGCAGGTCCCTCAGTGCCTTGGCCTGATGAACCTGCAGTAACGCCGTAGCGTGTAAGGCGGAGGCAGCTTCTCCACAGGCCGTATAAGCATCGCCAGACAGGCCAGACGAGTACCTACAGACCCGAGAGGGGAGCCACGGTTCACCCTGCTGGGTGGAGGCGGTATTAGGACACAAATGCATCTCAACCGACCACTCCACCGGGGGGACCCTTGTATACCCCCTAGCTGTATACAAGGGTCCCCCCGGTCGAGGGTGGTGAGGGAGGAGGAACCAGCAGGTCGGTTTCCGGTGCCGTCCATGACCTGGTGAGCTCGTCATGCACCTCCGTGAAGAAAGGCACTGAGGCGGGGCGCTGAGAACCAGTGCGAGCCACCCCGAAAAAAAAATCCTCCAACCTCCAGGGCCCGGGACGCGGTGGAGGTTTCCACTC
>NW_015635035.1:83042-105486 GCF_001515625.1 Sinocyclocheilus rhinocerous | reverse complement strand
TCCCGGAGGGTGGCAGCACAGCCTAATCTTCCTCTCCAGAGAGCACTCCCATCGATGCAGTGATTGACATCCGGTCGTCGGGAGGAGCACCGAAGGATACCGCTGGTACGCTCTTTGAAGAGGGCCCAGCGCATTACTTTGGCAGCTCAACTTTAACCCTCCACTGTTTGCCACCACTGTAACCCTCAGACCGCCCGTGCTACTGCCCAAAGTAGTCCACACCTGGCTGCCGGGAGGACAAACACTAGATCACGGCAGAGGCAACGGAGCTCCGCCCCCTGGAGGAAACGGAGCCTGGCCCGCAGCTCCGAGATGGTCATCTTCCCGCAATGGGAACATGACTCATCTGCGAACGCCACCTCAGCGTGTTTAATGCCCAGACACGTGAGGCAGCGATCTCGACCATCACCCGGCGCCAGGTAACGACAGCACCCAGAAACGCACGGGTGAAACGGCATCTTTAAAAAGACGATCCGTCGTCTTTACAAAGACGCACCCGCTTATTGTACTCTTTTAGAGAAATTGGCTCTTTTAGGGAAATGCTCTTTTACGTGCTGAGACGCACAGGGGAAACGGCCGTTAGCAGCACGACAGGGGGTAGTGCAGCCAGAAGTGCGCAACCCACTCGACACAGGAACGACCACCGCTGAAGCGCCGTCCGCCAACACAAAAAGCTCCCGAGAACACGCTAGACTCGTCACACACGAAAAGTGTCTCACACGGCTCCGGGGGGTGAACAAAGGCCCCCTGTAGCGAATCGATGAGTATTTGTAAGAAAAATATCCATATTCAAAACGTAATAATCACTTTAATGTAGCTTGCGCCAACAGTCCTACACGGAAGCAGCTCCGGGCGGATGACGTATGAGTTCAGCGTTGCGCATGGGATACTCCACATGGGATACTGTTTAAAAAAGCATCCCAGAAACTACCTTATGAGGTTGGTTGAGAAAACATTTTTTAAAATTTTTTGGTCTTTACATAATTGTGCCATTTCATAGATTTGATGACTTCTTATTTTAAATTCTGCAAAATAATATAAATAAAGATTTAGACAGTATGCCTAAACTTTTGACTTGTAATGCACGTGGGATTGTAATATATTCAAAAGATTTCCTCTATGCTGAATCGGACTCTTTGTTCTTTGATGACATTCTCATGCTGCATAATAATATATACCATTCTTTTAGATCTCTGTGGGTAACCTGCATGGTTATGTGCCGTATGCATTATAAAAACACAGACTGCCAGTATTTGAAAGAAAAGCAGCGTTTTGTGTGCTTGGAAGGGATAGCTGTCTTATCATAAAGACTATACGTGCAAACCCCAGTCTGCTTTACTTATCACAAAGATAACATCAATCACACTGAGACTCTTTCATCTCCTCGCCTTGTTTCCTTTCGTATTCACATTGAGGTTGTGGTTACTTTACATTTTATACCTTATAATCAACTCCATATGCATAGTAAGGTAATTATGTGCGCATTTGTGAAGGAAAGAAGGAAATTATCTTATATTATTGCTTGACTATAGTTCATATTCAGCAAGGACGAGGGAAACATGTAATTCTAAGTGAAATTCCACTCACCACCCACTTATACACCAACTCAAGGGTCTGCGAGATCATCCGCCCACCTGCATGCATATCTAATCGGCCCCTGGCCATTCAGGCTCTGAGATGGTCTTTCCTTTATAAAGGTGTGATACAGCTTGAAAAATGTGTAGAACTAATCCATAATGCTGGCGGCACGTGACATACAGTCATGGCCAAAAGTTTTGGTAGTGACATAAATTTTGTGTTTTGCAAAGTTTGCTGCTTAAGCTGTTGTGGTGTTCATTCACATTGTTACTAGATTATTGTATAGAGTGATCAGATATATTAAATAATTGCTAAAAGCTTCATTGGCCAAAAAATGAACTTTTCACAAAAAAACTAATTTCACTGTTTTTTTATCCTGACACAAAATGACCAGCTAACATTAATTGACTAATCATATCAGCAGCACATGTGAAAGTGTGAATGAGTACTAGTCAGGCTAATCACTATCATACTAATTAGATTGTAAGAGCAGACTGATTGCTATAAAAGGAGGGAAGAAGCGCTTCCAATCATTGTGTTCTTGTTAGCAATGGTTACCTCCAAAGAAACACGAGTAGCCATCATCGCTCTGCATCAAAATAGCCTCACATGCAAGTAAATTGCTACAAAGAATATTGCACCTGAAAGAACCATTTACCGGATTATCAAGAACGTCTTGGTTACGTATGGTAACCATCGTTCCCTGAAGGAGGGAACGGAGACGTCACGTCGGATGACCGACGAAATTGGGATCTCGCTTAGAGAGACCAATCTACTTCGAGTGTAAACTAAACGAGCCAATGCACATTGGCATGCGATTATTGCATCCAGCTGCCGCTGAAATCTGATCTGTGATGCAACTGTCGTTCAACTGCATTGAGCATCCGCGTTCAGTTTTTAATTGTAGTGTCTGTTCTTTTACTGTACTAAAAGATTTTTATTTCTATAAAAAATCAAAACGACGGTGGGGGTCGGTGACGCGGTGGGCAAGTGACGTAACCGGTGTTGCGGCTTAACACCGGTATCACCGTCAGCACCATCTATCGTGGCAAGCCTAATCGCCATCAGTCAGGATTTGGCCCAGAAGCAAATATCAAGCATGCCAGAGCGAATTGCTATTGACTCATTATATTTTTTTGCCAATAAAAGCCTTTAAAACTTATAATATGCTTATCATTGTTTTTCAGTATACCATAGAAACATGTGGAAAAATAATTTACAAATAACTGAAGCAGCAAACTTTGCAAAACACAAAATTTATGTCACTGACAAAACTTTTGGCCATGACTGTATATATGTATGTGTGTGGGTGTACATACACAAATGTATATAATAGTGCTGTCAAAATTAGCGTGTTAACGCAGGCAATTAGTTTTTTTCAGTTTAACGCGTTAAAAGTATTTAATACAATTAACGCAGGGGCGGAGCTAGGGTTGGCCACCCCACTCACAACTGCTGTTTCTGTCACTGTTTTTCTTGAGAAGTACTGCATTTATTCAGTCGCTAAGAACGTCTTTACAATCACATCAAACGGGAGACGTTTCAGATGTGCCCTCTAACTTCCCCTCTGCGAGGTGCGAGTCAAACGAGCGCGGGAGCGGTACTGTGCTCGTAGCTCGTGCTCTTCAATTGCACGCACAAAGGCGCAATCACCCACTGTACCCTGTATCTTTTCATATCAAAGCGCGAATTAAACTACGTGCACGCAATGTCATGGTCAGTTAAGTCATGAAGTTACCAAAAAGGCAATTAAAGCTGCCTTAAAACTGTGCATGCATGTAATATATTATATATGAGTCACATTTAAGAACATGTTTCTGAAATGGTTTTCAAAACTGTCCTGGAGCAGCCCAGCACTATCTCCCTCATCTAACACACCCGATTCATTAGTAGAGGCTTCAAGACCTGAAGTGGGTCAGAAAAGGTAAAGAGATTTGAGAGAAAATACGATGTGTGTCAGATCCGCGTCATGTTCAGCAGCGGCAGCTCTTAAAGAAACGGCTGCCAAAACAACCTAATAACCAGCTGCTGTGATGTCTGTTAATCAAAGAAGAAGAAAAAAGAGGAAATCAATAACTTTTAAAGCTTTAAGAATTCATCTATATTTAATTTAGAATTTAGCATTTGATAACTTCAATTTCTGTATATTTCTGCTGAAGGGCACAGGTAAATATGACATTTATTATAATGGGTTTATGTGAAGATTGTTTTAAGTTAACTTAAATTAGAAGTTATTTTTTTTTAAGCCTAATTAATGTTCAAATTGATATCTCTCAATTATACTGTAATGTTGAATGGCTATAGTCAATGGTTAAATATTAAAGGGAAGGCACTCTGAGGAAGGCTTTGTAGCTAAACGTTTGTGTCTTTTACCATCAATGATGAATGTAAAATAAAACGTAAAAAGAAGAATGTTCTCGTGAGTGCGGATCATGGTCTCCTATACTAAATATTAGGGGGAAAAACAATTTTATAGAGACATCGTCAGTGATACTGGCCTTCAGTCATAAAAAAGATGCCATTAAACAAATATTAAAAATATACTGTCTTTATGTTGTTTGTACATTAATTTGAAGATTGAATGTAAAATTATTGCAATATAAAAGTATATTTAAAAACTTGAATGTTAGGTGGGATTAATCACGATTAATTTCAGAAAAAAATTGCGGTTAATTAGTTAATTGTTTTAATCGATTGACAGCACTAGTATATACACAAACACAGTACTGTATATATCTACTATTTAAAAGTTTGTGGTTAATACGATTAGATTTATTTATTTATTTAT
This sequence comes from Sinocyclocheilus rhinocerous, assembly GCF_001515625.1. Lineage (NCBI taxonomy): Eukaryota > Metazoa > Chordata > Actinopteri > Cypriniformes > Cyprinidae > Sinocyclocheilus > Sinocyclocheilus rhinocerous. Next base: position 101,120 of record NW_015635035.1, on the reverse strand, counting down.
TTATTTATAAAATAAATTAATATTATTGAGCAGAAATGCACTGATCAAAAGTAACAGTAAAGACTACTGTCTACCTATGGACTTGTATTTTCTTTCAGTTGCCGTTTTCCTGTCTTCTGTTCTAGTTTAGCTCCTGTGTGCCCTTATTTGGTTATGTTCTTGTTTTTGTTTAGTCATTATTAGTTAACCTCCATTCACCTGTGTCTACTTAATCACCCTCATTATCCTGTGTATAGGGCCCACGTGGCCTCACTCTGGCGGGCATGGGAGTAAGATGACGCCCCTACTCTGGTTCTCCGTAACCATGAAAGCTGAGCTCCAAGGGGCTTTTTGAGTGACGCAGGGCCCGAGTACCCGACACCCCGGTGGGCATGGGAGTAAGATGACGCCCCCTACTCTGGTTCTCCGTAACCATAGTTGCCCTGACAACTACATTGTTAAACAAACTAATCTATTTCAAATAAATATATTCATTCAAATTTTATTTTCATTAAAGAATTATGAAAAAAAATATTGTTTTACAAGTTTCTACAAAAACATTAGGCAGCACAACGGTTTTCAACATTGATCACAAGAAATGTTTCTTCAGCACCAAATCAGCATTTACAAACATTTCTGAAGGATCATATGACACTTAAGACTGGAGTAGAGGCTGCTGAAAAATAAAAATATATTAAAATTGTAATAATATTTTGCAAAATTACTGTTTTTTCTGTATAGACTTACCGTTTAATTAAATGCAGTCTTGTGAGAATAAGACTTTCAAAAACATAAAAACTAATTACAAACCCAATACTTTTGGTAGAAATTGTAGTGTATATACAATTAATACACATTTCTCTACTTATATTTATATACAGTATGGATTAAATCTGCATTTAATTCTGAAAGGGAGGATGTATGCCATAATGATTCAATTCACTATTCATCTTCACAATGTTAAGAAAATCAGAAATTTGATGCAATAGAAAACTTTCTAATAAATAATCAACCAGCTATTGGATTTCTGTATTGATTTGTTTAACTTGAATGAATTTCAACTCATATCTTATTGTAGCCTTCTAAGGCTGATGGTACACGGGGCAACTTTTTGAGCAATGTTGCCGGCAACGGGCAAGCAGATGAGACACAGGGCCCATGACCGATCTAAAGTATTCAGATAGACATTTGCTATCAATTCTCAATGTGAAAGTGCCCAAGCAACATTGCTCAAAAAAAGTTGCACCTTGTATCATCAGCCTAAGAGGCTCAGCAAGTCTCAGCACAAGCAATCACAAAAAAAAAAAAAAAAAAAAAAATATTACCTGGCAGTTTGTCATACTATAAATGAGAAACATAACTGTCCACCAAACAGAGCCATAGGTTTTTGCAGAAGTAATGTAAAGCATTTCCTCTATGGAACAAAGGCCTATTAATTGTGATAGATAGCACCTACTGAATGCATCATTTTGCTGTTTTGCTGTACCATGCTACCTCTTTGAAAGTAACCCATTAGTCTTTGTGGCAGCCTGCATTCTGCTCCCAATTTAATAATGACTCAAACTTTGTTTAATTAAAAGAGTCTGTCACCACTTTTACAAATTGCATTTGTTTTTCAGCTCATCTTAGCTGCTCTAAAATAGAACGTGACTATAGAGGTTTTCCAAAGATTAATACCTTTGCAGCATGCAGACAGTGTAATCAGTTAAAACTGGGGTTTAGGGAAATAAATACATGCTAATGAATAATTTGGGGGCATAAGTTTCTACCCACGAAGACAGGCAGAGAGTAATGTGAGAAAACATGTCAGATGCAATCCAAAACAAAAGTGTGCAATACATTCAGGCAAAACCTAAGACAGAGAAAGGGAATTCATCTAATACAAAAAAGTGAAAGTGCGCAATTACAGGCTTTGCTACATTTACTGCTTTCATTTGCTTTAGGGTGAACAAAAAGAAAAAAAAAGTTATGCAACTCTTGCCGCTTCTGACGCTGCCGATATGAGTGAATTCTCTATGATCCCTAGAATTACAGCTTTTGGGCAATGGTTAGAGCTGTAATTTGAATCATACGGCAGGCCTAAAGTGTGTGATTAAAAATTGCGTCAAATCAAATGGATATCTTCCAAGAAAGCCTTTATTATCTTGGTCTATATAAAGCTAAATCAATCAAACTTCACCACTTCTCTAACACTGAGATGTATGTTTACGCTCCTCAGGGAACCAAAATTTGGTCTTTATTCTCATACAATGATGGGTTTCCTAGGGCTAAATGGAAATTGTTAAATCTATTTTGACAAAATGTCTTGAGTTATCTGTCTTTTCCCTTCTGAAGCAATGTAGCTGTAGACTCGCAGCGCCAGGTTTGACTATTGACAAAGTCTGATATATTTCACAACTCATTTTGTACTGGGCCTTTTTGACATAAAGAGAACATCGGACCAATATGTAAAGTGACTAACAACAGTTCCCTTTCAGTCGGTCACTACGAGTCACGTCGTGACCGACGAATTGGGATATCGCTTCGATAGACCAATCTACTTCGAGTGTAAACTAAACGAGCCAATGCACATTGGCATGCAATTATTGCTGCCGCTGATCACAGCGTGAGTATAATAGTGCCTTTCTTCCCGGAGGTGCATGACGAGCTCACCAGGTCAGGGAACGTCTCGGTTACGTATGGTAACCCTCGTTCCCTGAAGGAGGGAACGGAGACGTCACGTCCCGTCGCCACGGTTGCTGTACCACCGCTGAGCGGCCGGGTCGCCGGCTCGGCTCCTCAGCGAAAACCTGGTATGCATTGCACCTGCTGCCTTATTATACTCACGCTGTGATCAGCGGCAGCTGGATGCAATAATTGCATGCCAATGTGCATTGGCTCGTTTAGTTTACACTCGAAGTAGATTGGTCTATCGAAGCGATATCCCAATTCGTCGGTCACGACATGACGTCTCCGTTCCCTCCTTCAGGGAACGAGGGTTACCATACGTAACCGAGACGTTTTGTATTAACCAGACATAATAGTGATGGTAAAATTAAATACTGGCCAAAAATCACATATTGGTTAAGCAATCTCTGTGAGCAAAACAGAAATAACATAATAAATGTGTGTTGACTTTCTTTTAATATATGAAATAAGTACAGATACAAAACAAACAGGAAAAATGGGAATATCCAATTCTGAGTATGGTTATCTTATTCAATTGCTAACAGGCTATCTTTTCGAAATCCAAAGGCAACATTGACAAATCTATTAACCAGTTCTTTTTCAGAAACACTCATTGTTCCAGCCTGGTATCTTTTAAATACAAGTTTGTTTCCTGATAAAACTGGTAAAATTGCAGCCAGCTGCTAACCAGCTAAACAGATGGTATGTGGGCATGCCACGTGAGACTAATTTACACATTTTTTACCGCTTTTGATTTTCACTTATTTTTTCTTATAAATGTGCTCTTTATGGTTTTTGTTGCCACAGCAACAAAGTACAGTAATTTAATTTAAAAAAAATCACAAACACAAACATTAATTAGAAAAACAAACACAGAAAATATCAGCCTTATGCCATCAAATCAACATGTACTGTATGTCTCCAATTTCTTGAGGTTAATGATGTAGTGAACCTTTGACCCAAGCCTGACTACTGAAGAGGGAATTAGGCACTCTATCACTTACCCATGACTGCTAGAGCCGTGGCTTTAGTTAAGTCCCTCTTCATGCTTTCAATGACCTCAAAGCCACTACCGTCCAGATTGCACCTGTTGATAGTACCATTAGCAGAACTGATCCAATACATCTTCCCAGCGGGAAAGTCAATTGAAAGTCCTAAGGGAAAACAAGAATCAGTTAAAAACTGTTATTTGGAGTGCTGGTGTGGAGTCATTACTTTAAAATATACCTTACATATCCTATAACTATATATGTATCTGAACGTGAGATGATTCTTTATAGCTTGAAATATAGTTGTGACCTCTTTGTGACACTCTAAATCACTAAAATTCATCTCTCTCTTAAACCTGTTTCAAAAGTGGAAATGGTTAGAGTTTGACAGAGTGGTAAAATTGATTGTGACAAGTGAAGGATATTTCAATTGAGCGTCAGGACAGCTCTGACTGAGAGGGGCTAGTAGACACCCAACAACAACAACTGACTTTCTTCTCCAAGACTGCTGTTGAAATAAAAGAAGCATGTGCTTTGCTTATCAATGAACACACAGGTACAGGGATATAAAAAGGAGCTATATTTAGGCTTGAGGATGGGAACTGTGTAGATGTTTCATTTAAAAAAAAAAGTCTAAAGTACTACTATTCTGCTGTGTATTAAAAAGTAAACTTTTTTATTAGCTTTTGAAATAGACTGATGAAATCAAAAGGCCAGGGAGATTTTTCCATTAAAGTAACTTTTACGCATAAACGTTGTAAAGCAACCTGTTAAATAGCAATTTTCTCAGGGTCCTGACTTTGTAAGGCTGTGGATAGGAAATGTCATATATATATATACAGTATATGAAACTTATATTCTGAAAGTTGTTTGAATTCAGCCGCAGTTTGTAGCAACTCAAGTTCAAGTTCACAATGGTTATATTTAAAATGAATTAATTTCTGCTATTACTCTACTGTAGGTCAAGACTCTGTTGGGGTGACTAATCAGACATCTCTTCTCAAGGACAAATGACCACAGTTGTGGCCAATTACAATAGAGTCTGAAATGGATTTTGCTGGCTGTTTTAAATAAAAGTTATATAAAATCGTTTTTCTTTATAAGTGGAAATAAGATAGCACTCAAAATATGTATTTTGTACATTGAAGGTCTAAAGAAAATCGTAAGGCATATAAAGCATGATTTTCTCCTCAGAAATCTAATTAAATAGGAGTACAAGTGTTCTATTTCAACAAAGTACAAATTTCTAAAAATAAGACTTAAGTATATAAATGAAGTACAATTCCTCTTGTATTTTAAACTCCTGTCATTATTAGACTGGCAAAGGAATCAAACATACCAACTGGTTCTCTCTGATTTTGATGAAGAACCTTCCTATTGCTTCCATCCATATTGGCTACATTTATTGTGTTTCCATCGGTCCAGTAGATTTTTCTAGACCATGACACAAAGCAAATTTTAGGAAAAACATGAGTCATAGGAATTCTCATGGTTTGTATTTAAAGGCATAGTTCACCCAAAAATGAAAATTGTGTCATTAATTACTCACCCTCATGTCGTTCCAAACCCATAAGACCTTCGTTCATCTTCAGAACACAAATTAAAGGGTTAGTTCACCCAAAAATGAAAATTAGGCTGTGTCTTACTCACCCCCGAGGCATCCTAGGTGTATATGACTTTCTTCTTTCAGACGAATCCAGTCGGAGTTAGATTAAAAATTGTCCTGGCTATTCCAAGCTCTATCATTGCAGTCAGCGGGTGTTGCAGTGCTTCAGTCCAAAAGAAGTGAAATAAAAAGCGCCCATCCATAAAAAAGTGTCTCACATGGCTCCGGGGGTGAACAATGGCCTCCTGTATCGAATCGATGTGTTTTTGTAAGAAAAATATCCATATTCAAAACTTAATTCATCCTAAAATGAAAATTCTGTCATTAATTACTCACTCTCATGTCGTTCCAAACCCGTAAGACCTTCGTTCATCTTCGGAACACAAATTAAGATGTTTTTGATGAAATGTGAGAGCTCTCAGACCCTGCATAGACAGCAACGCAACTGTAATGTTCCCAGGTCCAGAAACGCAGTAAGGACATCGGTAAAACAGTCCATGTGACATCAGTGGCTCAACTTCAGTTTTGCAAAGCTACAAGAATACTTTTTGAGCGCAAAGAAAACAAAAATAACATATTTATTCAACAATTATTCTCCCCTGAGTTACGTGTTCGGCCATTTTAGAGTATCACAACGCATACGCATGCTTTCCCCTAAGCATAAACAATGCTGATTACGCAGATTACGTTCATGCGAGCGCTTTCTCCTCCGAACGTAAACAACGCTGATTACGTCAATTACGCAATTACGAGTTAATTTTTGTTTTCTTTGCGTTCAAAAAGTATTCTCGTAGCTTCGCAAAACTGTTGAAAAGTTGAGCCACCCTTACCAAAAAGTAGTATACTTCAAGTTTATTTTATTAAGTAACATTTTGAACAAAAGCTGAAAAAAGACTATGAATTGGATTCAGAACGATAATCAAACCGTAGATATTCGATCAACACCCCAAAGCTTGACAGTCATTATTACCTCTTCATTGGTCGGCATTACATCAACTTTACACAGTTTTGATGCTGTTTTATGTCTGATGATCGTGTTAGATTACATGTGGAAGCATCTGTTGTTTCGGTTTCTTTTTCACTTGTGTTTTTTGGAAATTCTGTACAGAAAATGTTTACTAGCGCCCCCTACAGTATAACAAGTGATGTCACATGGACTGTTTTACCGATGTCCTTACTACGTTTCTGGACCTGGGAACATTACAGTTGCGTTGCTGTCTATGCAGGATCTGAGAGCTCTCACATTTCATAAAAAATATCTTAATTCGTGTTCCGAAAATGAACAAAGTTCTTACGGGTTTGGAACAACATGAGGGTGAGTAAATAATGACAGAATTTTCATTTTGGGGTGAACTAACCCTTTAATATTTGCATGAAAAAATAAATAGACAGACAGACAGACAGACAGACAGATAGATAGATAGATAGACAGATAGATAGATAGATAGATAAACACAAATCTTACTTAATCATGCATGCAATCTGTCCATGTGGGCTGCTTACCCTTTGGCTGGGTGCACAGTCAGACACTTTGGTTTGTCAATCCCATGGATGACTGAGGTTTTTAGAGATCCGTCTAGTTGGGCAACATTGATCTGCGTCTCCTCGTTCTCAGAGCTCAGCCAATACATATTCCTTGAAAGCCAATCTACTGCCAGCCCACGGCAGTTTTGAATATCTGCACGTACCAGAGATAGCCATTAGCACAGAGGTGCACATCACAACAAACCTCATGGGTGACTGCAACACTTCTGCGCACGCTGTAATAAAATATCTTATGTGCAAAGGCACATGGTTGGCATGCTGATCAGTTTGAGAAGGTTTAAGAAATACACCATGCTTGATAACAGCACTTAAGAAGAAGCAATCCCCAGAGAACTTCACAAACAAGCTCTCCTATCACATAAGATATTATTTATGTTCTGCCGCACACTCCTTCAACCATCATTTTTTTAATGCATGCCGCCTGTGAACACAGTCTTCTCATAACTGAAAAAACCTATTTAAGACTGAGTGTCACCAAAATAAAACAGTATTTCAGCTCAAACCTACAATGTGGCAGCAGAGAGAGAAAAAACAAAACAACTTATTAACAGCACAAAAATGTAATAACTGTCACTTAGGTGGTGTTTATTGAGAAAAATCTTACACCCCACAGAATGTGAAAAAAAGAAACAAGAAAAAACACTTTGACTTGGACTCTCGACTCACCTCCAGAAATGACAGTTTGAAGGCCTGTTCCATTGATAAAGACACGTTTTATTGTTTGAGTCTTAACGTCCGCCCAGTATATCCTTTCCTCAAGAGCGTCGTAATCCACCACAGTGACATCATCGATGTCAGGAACAGTCAAAGCAGTCATGACGTTCATGTACGGATTATCGATATCCACTCCACGGATCTCAGATCGCCTCACATACAACAGGAACTTCTTCAGGGCTGATGCGCGTGCCAAAACAAAATATATATAAGTCAATAATTCGTCTAGAAAGCTCAAACCGATCCATACTTCTGTGTGTATGTTTTGTTTGTTGTGTGGGATGTTACAGAGCTACATACTCACCCACACAAGAGCGGTTGTGGAGGGAAAGCTTCATGAGATGAGGACATGAACAAGACGCCGTGCGGTTGTAATCAATGAGACAAAGGTGGGAGCAAGGGACTCTTCCATCGTTTCCCTCGCACGGGTTTGAAGCTGAAAAACCCAGGGTGACGCATTTAAAAAAGGGAAAGAAAACATACCAAGGAGAAAATCAATATCACATACTATGAATTAAGGAGAGCAGCTCTTAAAAGAAGTCATGAACAACAGCTGTGAAACAATGAAACAAAAAACAGTTACTGTACAGTGAAACCAAGAGAATTAGTCTTCTTGATGAGGTGCAAGGATTGAGAATTCAGATGTCTGGATTTAAAGAGGGCAACATAAAATGGCTGTAAAATAAAAGATTGCAATACCACTAAGAAAACATTCATCTTAACTCCAGGATAAAGGGAAGAGCTGAGGTTGAATGGACAGGGCTGACAGCTCATGTCTTCTGCCCACAGTGATCCTCTTGAAAGCACAGCACATTTAGACCTTCTGTACGATTCTTTGTAGAAGGGCTACTATATTTCAACAGAAGGTAATGTTGAGCAGACAGATAATGGCCTGAAGGCCACTGGTGCGAATAGTCAATTAACCATCAAATCTTTCTCAGATTGCTCTGATGGTAAAGATCTTCCTTGAAAAGACCAACTCAAAAGCTGAGATGAGGATCAGCGAGATTAATGCTGGTTATGTATATATGTTTATGTTTTTCAAGATTCTTTAATGAAGAGTAAGTTCAAAAGAACAGCATTTATTTGAAATAGAAATCACTTAAAAAAAACTGTACTGTAAATGTTTTAATGTCACTTTTGATAAATTGAATGTAGCCTTGCTGAAGAAAAGTATTCATTTATTTTAAAACACACACATAAAAAATAAATAAAACAAATCTTACTGACTCAAGCATTTGAACAGTAGTGTACGCATTCTGACATATTTTGTCAGAACATGTCTATTTATATCGTGCTGCCATTTTCTTCTGCCATTACACAAGACTACCGCCTGTTGTCAAGACTCTTTAACCCTTCCATGAACCCAGAGCAACTACATGCAATTAACTCAACAAGCAGTTGCATCTTGTAAATAATTGATCCAGTGGGAGTTTGAATATAGGCCCATTATTTCTTTGCGATGTCGAACCCATTTCACTTATGTAGCAAGCATATTTTTGCAAGTGAGAATAACAAATAATTTCAAGTGACTAAATTATAGGCTAGAATCCCATAGAATTAATTATGCATTCTGCTGGTCTGCGGTGGGGGAAATGGCTGTTTGAATAAATACTGTATAAACAGTGCGAGTGCACTTGACTCATGATAGAAACACTTGATTTGGATGTACAGATTTTTCATAGTCATAAATCAGCCACAGATTTTATAAATCTCCACATCAATCTGACTTTACCTTAACATTACTATACAGTATGTAAAGTGGGTGCGGAGTATAATTTGTATTTTCACTGCTTCAGCTTTGTCTGAATAGGGAAGCATCCACACCGTCTGCAAACTCCAATAGTAATTTTGAAGTGGTTTGCCTGTCAGCAATGTGCTAGAAAAGTGCTTACAACACTGCAGGCCACACAGGCACTAAAACTGTTGTCGATCTCTTGAAACTATACACTCAGTCCTTTTACCACACATAATGCATTTACAACGTGCTGGCTAACAGCTGTAGCCTTAGCCCCATTAGGCTAGTTAGCATAGCTGCTTCTCACTCCCTACGGACACTCTAAGGTCCACCACTCTTCTGCCAGAACTGCAGGGGCCAAACAAAAACACAATTGCCATGGACTGTAAGGGGCCAGAGCCCAGATTTTGGACACCTTTAATAGCCAGACCTTCCCATGGGCTCTTTAAAATTGGATTAGCCATACTTACTGGCTTTGTTGGCAAAGCAGCACAATTTGTCGACACTTATCGGTGTAAAACAGTCACCCGTCTGCCGGTGCTGTGGCAGGAGACATGAGCTGTTTTGGCAGGACTTCCTATAGTTTTGGGCTGGTTGAAATGATGCAAATCAGATTATTTCAGCTGATGAACACTCGCAGAAGGCTACATTTCTGGACATCTGGACACCTGGCACACTTGGCAATTACAATAACTTCTGTTAACATGTTTTACAATTTTTATAAATCAGAGATGAGTAAGAGTAAAAATGGGTCATGTAAGACTTATGTCGTAATTACAGAAAATCTAGTGTTTTTCATTTGAATACATTCATTTGAATATATTTTAGGAAATCATTCTAATATGCTGATTTGGTGCTCAAGTAACATTTCTTCTTTTTATACAATATACAATTTTTGTGTAAACCATGATACTTTTTTCACTCTTTAAGAAATAGAAATAGTAAAACAAACAAACAAACACAAACAATAATAGTTTAAAAATACATATACATTAATTTAAAATGATTTAATTTGTCCTTCCTGAAGAAATGTATACATTTCTTGAAAAAAATAAATAAAATAAAAGTTGACTAACCCTTTAGTGTACATGTTTTTCTCAGAAAATGTAAATTAATATAGTGTTGTAATTGCAACAAACTCTATTAACATGCTTTACAAATCAAAAAATGCATTTTTTTTATAAATTAAAGATGAGTAAAAGTAAAGGAAATGGATCACGTAAGCATTAAATCATAATAAAAAACAACAAATAAAAAACAAACAAAAGTCAAATAATAAAAAAAGAGAATGATAAATAAAAACATTTTTAAATCCTAATATTTGTCTATTAATAAGAAAATGCCAATATAAGTAAACTGTGTATGATGTTTTTTCCCCCATTTTCCTTTAATGACTACTGTCTGTTTAACAGAAGATAATCTGCTGCCCTTGCTGGCTACAAAGCCCTGTGTGACACTGTACCATGAAACAATTAAAATTAATTTGGGTTGAGGAAAGAGCACATCTTGAGTCCACGTCAGGCCTGCTTACGCTCTGCATGACCCCCCTTTTCAATTATTCTGCTGCTCTCAAACAGAGCGTTTGGGCTAGATTGGCAGAAGAAATGAATGATCAGCGGGATTCGGCTCAAATGAATCCTCGCCCCACAGAGCATGCAGGAAAATTTCTCTCGGTCTCCCAGACTAAAACCGAACATTGCCGGATCATATTATTCTTTTTTTTCAATAACGTGCAGCTAAGCACGTTAGGTCAATGTGAAAACTGCTAAGCTTGCTGTGTGTGGCTTGCACGCTGAACGAGCTCACGGGGTGCAAATGCTAACAGGAAATGGAAGAGGTTTAAACATTCTGACAGAGCATTTGGATCATCAATAAGGGTGAGATTTTCAAGTAAAGAATTTCTCTCCGGATTTCATGCCTAGAAACCTCCAGCAATTATATTCAAGAAAACTGTGATGCTTGTTAAACATACAGTATAATAAACAGAAGTTGTCACTATGGCAACAAGGTTGTGTTAGTCTAGTTAGTTCAGGCAAAACACTCAGCATGATACTTGTGAAAACAACAATGTAATTATTCTTTGATTTTGAGTGATTTTATCATTCTTTTTTTCTGTGACCCTGTTGTCCACAGCACAGTACAATGTTTACGTGTTTATTAAATAGACAGCTGTATTTACTGAATGAACAAAATAGCTACTTATTTTTGTGTATCTCTCTCTATATAGTATAGGGACCAATTCTCACTATTAACTAGTTGCTTATTAGCTTGCCTATTAATACCATATTTTTCTGTTTATTAGTACTTATAAAGCACATATTCTGCATGACAATATACTACATCCCTAATCCTACACAATAACTCAACAACTACCTTACTAACTATTAAAAAGCAGCAAAGTAGGCATTTATTGAGGCAAAAGTTGTAGCTAATGGTTTGTTAATAGCGAGAATCTGACCTTAAAATGAAGTGTAAATATGTATATGTGTGTATATATGTATATAAAGTGTATATGTGTGTGTGTGTGTGTGTTTATATTTTAATGCTTATATTTATCACAACCAGTTACTCTGTTCCAAATCCTAGTGAACAACCTCAAAGTGTTTTATTTTGATTGTTTTTATTTTAAACGTATTTGTTTGTTTTAATTCTACATTTTTATGATTTAAATTATTATGATTTAAATAACTTATGAGCCACCACAGTTTGTAAAACCCTGTTTTAAGGCATCACAGACATACTTCCAATGTTAACGTATCCTTGTACTGTATGTATCCTTCACAGAAAAGGCAATTCCACAATACATTGATGGTGAAAAAATAAACCAAAAAATAGTGGACAAATAAAGAAAAACATACATAATAAAAACATTAAATACCATTAAACCAATTAAAAAATAAATAAATAAATAAATAAAAATAATAATATATATATATATATATATATATATAGCTTTGTGTTGTAATATTTATTTAAAAAAATGTAATAATGTTTCACAATAGTACCACTTTACTGTATTTATATTGTTGTTATATTGTTATTGTATGCTATATTGTTGATATTAAATCAGTAAAACTAAAGTAATTATGTTTAATTGTATAGAAATTAACAGCATTTAGATAATTACAGACCCACCTTGAGGTTGTCTGCTAGGATGATATATCTCCAGATCAAATGGCTGGGCACTTGTCTTTTGGATCACAGTTACATTGCGGCCAGTCCATTTATTCGCTCTGGCTAAAGTGTTGGTTCTCCAGTCTGTCCAGTACACACCACCTCCAAAGAGAGACACAGCGAACGGGTGTGACAGGTACTCGTGCCCCCTGAGGATCTCGATGACCCCCGTGCCATCATACAGGGCTGAATATATTGCATCTGAGCTGAAGGGAAACAGTAACATGAGGTGAGAATAGCACTCTATGCACATATCAACAAGATGTTAAAATGATGACAACTTCCTGAGGGAAATACTGAAGATTCAATAACTTTTTTTTGGCATAAATATGGCTACATACTTAAAATATACTTAAAATGCTCATTTCTGAAAAACTGCTTTTGCCATGAAAGTACAGCATAAGAATAAATCTAAGAAAAAGTGATTTAAAATCATAATCTCATTCATTCCTTTTGGTTTAAATGTGTTGAGGCTGTTTTATATAATGTTTGCGAATCATACCTAACCTAAAAAAAAGCCTTGAGCATTTATGCAAAACACCTAGGCTTAAATTCAATGATTCTTGTTAATTGCACCAAAATATAATTCTTCATTTGCATTTTTAATTTCCCGTACCGAGCATCTGTCCACACTATTCTCCTTTCCTGATGGTCTAGCGTGAGTCCATTAGGCCAGGCTCCAATCTCCATGTCCTTATACACAACATGTCTTCCACTTCCACTCATTGACGTTGCCTCAATCCGAGGAAAAGTGGCATCCCAGTCGGTCCAGAAAAGAATGCTACATACAGAAAAAAATGGTTATAAACTATTCATCTGACCATACAGCACATCAGTGTAAACATTTCAAGGTAACACTTTAGTATAGGGACCAATTCTCAATATTAACTAGTTGCTTATTAACATGCCTATTATTAACATATTGGCTGTTTATTAGTACTTATAAAGCACATATTCGACATGACCATATTCTACATCTCTAATACCTGAACTTAACAACTAAAAGTTGTAGTTAATGGTTTGCTGATAGCGAGAATTGGACCTTAAAATAAAGTGTGACCCAAAATAATATTCTTCCAAATAAAATTGCAACACACACATCTTAAACACACCTTAAAATATTTATTTTACCATCATTTTCAGTATTTACTCATGACTGAACTATTAAGACAGATCTCTATAGCTGCTTTGAAACTATATGTATTGTGACAAGCACTATGCAAATAAACATGACTTGACTTGGGAAGTATAGCGCAGGGAGCTGCTCGGAAAATATAGTTACCTGCTTGAATAGAATTCATTTACAGTGAGCGGTGCCAGTAGTTACAAAACTAAGAGCAGGCACAAACCTGTGAAACTGCTGCATTGGAGCAATATAGTAGTGAAGTGTGTGTGTATGAGAGCTGTGTGCGCAGGGCTGCATCCTATGCTGCCCTAGAGAACAGTGCCGCTTTACATCATGAAAAAGCTTTAAAAATCTAAATGTAAAATAGTAGATTAATTTCAAACTATTATCTTTATATGCACACTGTAAAGTTCAATGAAAACTGTCTGCCAGTGAAGTCAATGTCAAACAGGAGGGTTCATTTTTAACTGATGTCACAGTTCGCTGGGGTGGCATGAAAACAAAAGGCACATTCTAATGTGGGTATTACAGGGATTATAAAAATGCTAAATACTTGCATCAAGCTCATATGCTAATGAAATATGTGATCATGTTCCTGCATCCGGCATCAAAAACAATTAAATTGTCAGCCAAACGTTTGAGGTGCATGGTAGGTAGGTAAGCATACAAAAAGGCTTCACATGAATTTTGCTTCAAGGATGTAGCCTTCTCCTTTTCAGAAGGCCAATTAATTGGCCAGTGGCATACAGTTATTAAACCAGGCTTTCAATGAATAAAAGAGTTGCTAATTACAAAGACGGCTAATCCCTTCAGAACTACAATACATTTTCAACACACCTCTCTATGACACAGCTGTATGGGGCATAGTAACTATGTAATGAATTTGGTGCTTTTTAATATGTGCCACGCCGCTGAGTGTGAAATCAGTCTTTGAATATTTTCCCTAATTGTTCTTTTCAGCGTTCAGTGAAATAATTTACAGTACAGGTATGTCATCCAACTGAGCACCAATATGAGCTCTAGTTGGACTGCAGAGATACCATATTTCTCCTCTATGGGTTGCTCACGGGTTTGGCAAAAATGTTTCAGATGCATAAAACAGGCAAACAAGCAACAACTAGGGCTACAACAACATATTAACAAAAAAGGACTGATAACGAATATAATTTAATTATGTTTTTTTTTTTTGTGCCTGTGTGCTGTCGTTTGGTAAACTGCCATCATAAGCATCACTGTACTATAATGAAAAATACTTTTGGGGGAAAAAACAAATGCTATATTTATACAATTTTTATGAGCTTTCTGATTTTTCCATTACATTTTTTCCTATTCATTTCTTATGTCATAAATTTTAGACAGCGAAGGTACCAAGTGTTACTTTTTGTTCCTCGACTCTTTAACATTTCTGAATTATGTCCAATGTTTTTTTTGTTTTTTTGTGTGCGTTCACATAGCTAATGCAATAAAGACACCAAGGGTCAGGTTTACTAAACAGGGCAAATTAGCGTTAGAAGTGTAAAATTTTGTAAAAGTCAAAAGTGACCGATGAGGCCCAGAGGGTTAATAAATGATTAAAATTAATGTAAAAAAATCTAAATCTAAGAAATAACTGGCATATTAATCATCAAAACATAAAAAATAGGTTATACTTGTACATTTCATTTTTATAGCCTTCAGTGGAAATATGTGGAATAAAATGTTCAATAAATCTGGAATTAAGGAATTAAAATAAATGTATTTAATGTATTAAAAAAATGTCTGCAAAAAAGCCTATTTTTGTGCATTTACAATGTCGGTGAGCATTATTCATGCTGCTGGGATCATTGTGTGACTTTTCTGAGCTCATGTTGTCATATCTGAGACTTTTGAGACTATTCTTTGAGACTATTCTTTTCCTAGCATGCCTCCGTAAGAAATGTAGAGCTGAGCAAGAGAAGAGCACAGCTGAGAGTAAGGCGACAAAAAAGGAAACAGAACACAACAAATAAACAGCAAGATGCAGCGCGTTATTCTAGAACTATCATTAGTAATATATGACAAACAAGTCCCCTGAAATATGATTGCTCTGTTATGTACCCAAGATAGTCTCTATGAGGACAAATTATGGTAAAAAAGAAATAAAACTTGTTTTTTCACTGTTTGCTTTTGCTGTTGTGAACATTGCTGAAGGGAATGTGAAAAAGAAAAGCAGACTAAGAGGAAAGAAAATTAGGCTGTGGTAAATTTTGTATGAGACTAATACACACCCCTGTCCTGGGTCTATAGCCAGCGCTCGTGGGTGCTCCATGCCACCGGCAATCAAAGTCGTTCTCATTTCGCCATTCAGCTTGGCCACCTCAATCTGATCCAAGTTGCTGTCTATCCAGTAAAGGTTTCCTGCAATCCAATCCACTGCGAGTCCCTCTGGGGTGGCCAAACCATGCTGAATCACAACCTCGACCCCGGTCACACCTACAAAACAAACCACTCGCGCTAGATCATAGGGTGAACGGGGTTTCCAATTCAGCACAGCAAAGCATTCTGGTCGTTTTGAACTTCCTTTTGAAGTGTTGAACTCTTCAAAATGCTACTCCTTGCTGAAAAGACCAGCTTGAACCAGAATGCATTTTTATGCTGTTAGTCATGTTGTTCACCTGCAAATGATGCAACTATTTCTGATGAAATTGGACAAAGCAGGCTTGCTAGTTAAGCTAGTTTAAGGGAAAATTCAAATAAAAAACTAAAACTATTTCTAAAATTATATTAAAAAAAATTCAGCAACTGATATAAAGCTGAAATAAAATATACATATTAAATGAAATAAAGTTAGAGTAAACTAAATCTTGAAAAAAAAAAAATTTTTTCAGCTACCTGAAGATAAAATTACTAGAAAAAAAACTTAAAAACAACTAAATAAATAAAAATAAATAATAATAAAAAAAATTAATAAAATGACAAAATCACAAATTACTAACATTTTAACTAAAATTAAATTGAAAACCTAAAATAAAGGCTAATTCAAATTATTACTAAATACTATAATAGTATATCAATAATACTAAAATAACGCTGGCTCCAAGCCTGTATCACTTTCTATCTTCTGTGGAACACAAAATAAGGTATTTAGAAAAATGTCTCAGTGTCTTTTCTGTCCATACAATAAAAGTCAACCATTCTTCTAAAAAAAAATATTTTGGGCTGAACTATCCCTTTAAGAAGCCTGGTATGGACACCAGAATATCAACAGCAGGCGATCAGCATCCAAACACAACATTTGCTGGTCTTTTCGACAGGGTTTCTGAAAATAATTCTGGAGAAGAAAACACTGGTATTAAAGGAAAGGAAGTTTTCCCTCAGCAGTAAACAAGATTTTTTTTCAGCTATCTATAATCCAGCTGTTTGCAATTATTCTCAGCTGTGGAGGGCTTTATGAAATGCTAACAAAAGGAGAGAGCAATAGCTGCACTGGGGGCCTGTTCCTCTGAGAGAAAGATTTAGATGTGTGCTTAATGCAGCTTCAAAATAGTCTTCAAAACAAAACAAGGGTGTTCATCAGCTCCTTCAGAGCTTTTCTGCGTCATTCAAAGAGCCACTGCGCATTATGTATTGCATTACTGTTCAGGGGACGTGACCTGCGTACCAGGAATGGGAAAACAGAATATCTTTTCAAACTAAAGCTTAGGTTAAACAAAGGGCGAGTGGGAATGGGACATCAAATTGGGTGTTCATTACCTCCGGTCTCTGAGAGCTTTCCCCGATAGATCTTATCCTCCACCACGTCGGTCCAGTAAAGCAAACTGTGGTTGAAGTGGAAGTCGAGAGCGATGGTGTTCCGCAGGCCGGGAACGAGTAGGCTGTAGTCACGTTTATGAAGGTCGATTCGTCTGATCTCATGCCGGATAGAGAAGATAACAAAAGCCTCAAAGGGATCTTGGAGAAGAAACAAATTGATTATTAGCACCCCACACCTGTACATTAGAGGTTACAAGAGCATCGTGCTGTGTGTTGAGGCGTCCGCCATGCACATTTTGTTCTGTACATAACCCCTAATTAGTCTTTTAGCTGA
Organism: Sinocyclocheilus rhinocerous; assembly: GCF_001515625.1. Lineage (NCBI taxonomy): Eukaryota > Metazoa > Chordata > Actinopteri > Cypriniformes > Cyprinidae > Sinocyclocheilus > Sinocyclocheilus rhinocerous. The sequence goes on along the minus strand of NW_015635035.1, from coordinate 83,537 downwards.
TGTTTTTAATGAAAAAGATTTACAGGGAATCTAATCTTGAAACCTGCGGATAATAATATATATATATATATATATACAGTATATATATATATATACACACACAAATAATTTGCCAGTCCAGCTCTATATCTACTATGCAACATTATCCCAGAAAAAAATATTTTTTATAGCTATTGGATAAAGCCTGTTGAGAGCTATAAATGTGCCTGTCTGCTATAACAAGAACTTACTCTCAAGAGCTACATACGTCACAAAATCCATAAAATACCACACAGATGCTTGTAGTCATATTCTGACTAATGACCCAAATTCAGAGTCCCTGAGACAATTTAAAAAGCATTTGGCAGGCATGCTGCTGAAAAGACATTAGCTTCTCAATGGGAAGCTCCTGTCTGCATATCCCGCTGTCATTGTATTACTGTTGCTCTTATTGTTGTGTACTGTGGACAGATCCACTATGGATGGACAGGAATGCACAGTGAAGTTATTTCACTG
>NW_015635035.1:82756-82989 GCF_001515625.1 Sinocyclocheilus rhinocerous | reverse complement strand
GGACGTTTTCAGTAAATTCGAAAAATAGGTTGAATGTCAATTTTTTGTCAAAATTAGGGTTTCATTCAATTATTATTCTATAACATCTTGTCTATCATCTCTGAAAATATCTTGGCAAAATTCCCTTGTTTAGTGCCGAAAAATAGCGATTTCTTGCAGCAAGCATAAAAGACTGTGTCTTTCTCTCATGTTAAGAACACGCTGTGGAGGTGCTTTCTCTTAACACCACAAAA
>NW_015635035.1:27079-82706 GCF_001515625.1 Sinocyclocheilus rhinocerous | reverse complement strand
ACTGAGAATCATAAACTAGTTTAGAAAAATAATGCTACTGTCTTTCCTGTCAAATTTCGGTCAGTCAAATTTCAGTCTGTTCCCCCACACAACACTATCGTCATAACTTATGATATTTTATGGTGCTTTTTTCGTAATTCCTGGACACATACTGTATGAACTGCTGTTGCATTGGAATACCTGTACTTTTTTTTTACTTAAATTTTTTTTATATTATTTATTTATTAATTATTTTAATTGTTTAACTACGTAACATATATAATAAAGGTGTATCAATGCACATTTCCCGCCAGTCCTGTGTAAACTACGGCACGCAAAGTTTTTTTTATTTATTTATTTTTTAATATCATGAGATGGCGGAGCGCAAGAAAACAACGCAGTCTGAAGCTGCTCACTTCGACGATCTTGCTCGTCTCAGTCTGCTCAATCTTGGTGATGTCAGTGCCCTAACAGATGTTATAATGGACTATTTCACACCCAGAGATGAAGGATCAGATGATGAAGTTACTAAAGAGGAGTCCGATGACAGTCTGTTATATGCACAGGTGCGCTGCGCTCGCTTTTCTAAATGTAAACTACAGGGTACACTATTTGTGCTATCTAAACATACAAGGGGTGATCAAAAGTTCAGAGACTATGCCCATCATATATGAAATACTGTTATATTTATATTGCTTTATTTTTATATATAAGATATATGTTAGAAGAGTTTAACCAGGCCGCCAAAGCGAGGCAATTCTAAGAGAAATATATATTTTTAAAGTTTGAGGAATTTAAATACCTGTGCTGTGGCAGCTCTCTCCATCTGGATCAAGTCTCCAGCCAGGATAACAGGAGCACTTGACAGTGGTCTTATGCTGTTCGCATATCTGATTGCATTTCAGGTGAGCAGAGCAGTAGTCCACTGTCTCGCATGTTCGGTTGTCAGAGCCAAGATGGAGTCCAGTGGGACATGAACACACCACCCCTTTGCTGGGGATCACTGCACACTGGTGACTGCAGCCCCCATTACCTTGCAAACATTTTCCTGGAACAGACAAGAACAGCATGAGTGAGGACAAAAACAGAATCAATTTGAAAGGCTGGTGATATGAAGCCATGTTTGCAGGCATATGAGATTCAAGGTGCGAACTGAAACAGAAAAGCCACAGATGAACAAAGACCAACGGTATGGTTTGAACATTTGCACAAGGCTAGAAGCTTATCGCTCTTTGCCTCAAAAGTTACGGTGTGTCTTTCTCAACTAGGCCATTATTCTGACCTAATCAACATCACCAGCCAAGTGTGTCACAATAATAAAGAATTGCTTTATTCATGAGGTAGATTCAATGAGAAACCACAGGTCTGAATTATGACAGACTTTAGCCACTGCGCAGGCCAAACAAACTCATTCAAGGTGGAAAATGGCTTTTTCTTAAGTTTAAAACTGGGTCTCCGATACATCATCTCTTTTCAAAACGGATCAGACAAACTCCGGTACTCTTAGACTCTCAACTCTAATGGATAAGCTTTTTCCTTTCATCGAAGCACCTGGTCCTTTTTACGGGAGAAAGACAAAGGGGAGGAAACTCACAGCTTGCAAGGTATTTTTGCCTCTACTGATTATGATGATCCCCTCTGCGGCCGCAAGAGAGAATTGAATTTTCTTCACAGGGGGCCCTGAAGTCTATATGGAGTTGAAGAATAGCTGCTTCCCAAAGGTCACAAATGGCATTGAGTCCTGCTGTGCTGGTCCCAGTCAGTCAGTCACCTCAAGGTCCATTGGCACAATCTAATTAGCAATAAGAGGCCCAAGCCAAACGCAGGTCTAGTAAGACAGATAATACACCTCGTCCTCAGAACATGAGCGGTGGGCTCCCATGGGCGGCTGCTGGCAATGCACTGAAAGTCACTGAAATGTTTGTCTAGTCGCATTCTGAGAGAATTATACATCGGTGACTCTCAGGAGACACTTTCCCAAGTGAGGGCTTCAGAGGCAAACAGATCCCCATGTTTAGCTCTCATTCAGACAGGCTTCGTGTTTTCCTTGTGCTGGTAGCTTACAGAGCATGTGCTGGCTTTCCATTACACTCGCTCAAGGACACAACTCAAAGAGATTCAAGTAGCCCTGAGGGACATGCCGTGTGGGCATAAACACAGTATTATCAAAATCTTTTCACCCATGGAGAGGTAAACACAGTGCATATTGATTTGCTCAAGTGTATGAGTCCGAATCTATATAGCTCAGACATTTTATTCGCATTGGTTAGTTAGCGTTTTTCATGGTTTGGCTTCCTGTGTATTGATAGAACTACTCCGCATGACTACTTCTCATTCAACCCATCCAGCATTTCTTGCAGAACTGACCAGACTTCACGTAATAGCACAGTGGATTTCAATTAGCATTACACTCAAGGTGTAGTGAATAAGGCTGTGAATGCGGCTGTGAATGCAAGCATTATGAACCCAGTGATAAACTTTGCACACTTGCAACACTGCAACACTTGCATTGATTAAAGACCAAATTAATTCAAAAATTAAAGTTTTGTGGCTTTTAGACCATGTCTGTTTGCTCTGCAAAAAAAAAAAAAAAAAACCTTTAGCAGACATTCACAGCAATGTATACAAATTTTGTCTAAATGCTGCACTGTGCCACGGAAAGCCATGCTTTACACCAGTGTTATTACTGTTAACTAAAACTGAAACCATTAAAAATTGTTTTTGTTTAATTAAAATAAAAATAAAACATAAATATTAGATGAAAAACTAATGCCTTGGCAAAAAATAATAATAAGTAGTTTAAGTTGAAGCACTAAAATTACAAAAAAATTCCATTTAAATTTTAAATAAAAGAACTTAAATCTACCCTGTATATAGAAGTATCAATAACAACAACAACAACAACAACAATAATAATAAAGCCCATATCAAAATTACTGAAACTTTAAAAATATAATGAAACCGAAAATAATAAAATAAAACCTAACTTTAATAAATACTATAATAATATATAAATAATACTACTTTACAGGAATTTTACCATGGGTAAAAGGAGGTTCTTAAATGTAAACTCATAAAACCATTTTGAAGCTTATTTTGCTAATGTGACAAAAGACAATGTATAGTGAGTAATTTACAATGATAAATAATAATAAAACAGATACAACAAATACACAGAAAAATATATTTTTCAAATTTGTAAATAAAACAAAGACTACAAAGATTTTACAAGAAAATATTATTTCAGTAAATTTAACGTGTTACTTGACATTTCCTTATAATTGTTTGTGAAATTCACTAGCAATGTCTGAGTGAAAATTGTCTGTAGACCATAATGTTTTCAGTGTAATAAAAATGGGAATCAATCATTCTTCTGCAAAGTAATACAGTTCCTTACCCTAACTGCAGTCTGTTTACAGTTGCTAAGCAACATGGGCACACTAATATAGAATTAGCAGTCACAGGTGCGAATTTATTCGGCATGGCTCATCAAAATTTAGAGCTGAAATGATTCATATTTTATCAAATATTGAAGCAATACAGCACTGTAAAAAAGGACTGTGAATTTAACGGTAAAAGACTGTAAAAATGCTACAGTAAAAACCTGTTAAATGGTTAACGGTAAATTCCCCTATTATATACGGTGAAAAACTGTATTGGACATTAATTTTACGGTAGTGTACCATTTTTGGAAGTGAAAAAGACCGTATAATTTACAGTGAATAACCGTAAACGCGTTTTTTTTGTTGAAATAACTATGTTTCTTCTTAGTTTTTTCTTATCAGTTTTGTATATTAGGGTTGTGTGTTACACCTAATGTTGTTAAATGAATGTTTATTGCATTATTTCAGTTTCATGAGTGTTACCATGATGGTGTTTAGTGTTTGTGTGAATGACACTGTGCACCTTCTATACATGTTATTATTTAAAAGCTGCTTGTGATGGGCTTTGGTTCATCATGTGACTTTCTCATCACCACATGCATTTGGTGGTTAGTGTATTACAAAGGTACAAAACAGATTTCAGTACTTCAAAAGGTTGGTATATTAACATTATATCAGTTAATGAAATTACGGTATTTAACTGTAAATTTAAGTTAAAACCGTAAAACCTAAAACATTGCTACCGTATTTTTTACGGTAAAATTCCGGCAACCACAGCTGCCGTTTTTTTACCGTAAATTTTACGGAATTGTTTTTACAGTGAGAAGATGAGCCTCTTATCAAAGCCTTGCATGCACTCACCACAGAAAGGACCCTCATCGGAATGGTCAGCACAGTCGTTTCTCCCATCGCAGATCTTGTTGGGGGGCAGGCAGGTGCTGGAGTCATTAGCACAGGGCTGAGTGGGGGGCTTACAGATGGAGGACTCACACGATTCTTCATCCGAGCGGTCTTCACAGTCATTGTCGCCGTCACACACCCAGCTCTTGCTGATACACTTCCCTTGGGACACAACATTCAGTCAGACCGCTATATAAATCAAACTGTCAGGCTTAATTTGTTGTTTGTAGGTGAGCATGAAGATAAATCTGGGTAAATTTTAAAAGGTGGCGGAACGTCAAACTGGCATGACGTCAGATGAATACAGAAGCTTCAGCTCATTTAACCCTTAGAGACCCACTGAAACATTTGTTTAAACCTTTTTATTATTAAACATTTATTTTTCACACAGTGGAGCTCTTAAAAACCTTTTTTTTTTTAATGTTAACAGTTAATATTTTTATTAAGTGCTTAATATTTTTTTCTGGAAACGATGATACTGTCTTTGCAGGATTGTTTGATGAATAGAAATTTCAAAAGAACATAATTTATTTGAAATAGAAATTGTTTGAAACATTATAAATGTATTTAATGTCTCTTTTGAACAATTAAAGTGCATCCTTGCTGAATAAAGGTATTAATTAAAAAACTTACTGCCTCCAAACTTTTGAACAGTGTACTTGTACACTTTGCAAAATTGAAAACCCAGGATTGAAAAACATTGACTTGACTTGACTTGGCATTCGGTGTGTGGTGCAGTGGTCTGGAAAGTGTGTATGCTGCTGCTTTTTAGCACATTTTTGACATCAAAAGGAATAGGAACAAAACACGAACAATTCTTGAGCTCTTTTATGGCTTGGCTGTAGATGTCTTTTCAAGGCAATCCTTTACAATTAGGGCGACTGCTACATCAAAAAGCCCCATGTTGATTGATTTCACTATGGTCTGAGTGGAGAAAAAACTTCTGATAGATACAAATTACACCAAATATGTTCAAAAGAAACACAGAAAGCTGAATTCTGCACATAATACTTTTTTGTGTAGAGGTGAGATGTGTAATTTTTTTCCCAATACGTTCAATACTTTCCTCTACCACAGTTTAATATGCAGAAAAAAAATTGCAAGTGAGCTATAGTATTTGTAGGTTTGTTTCTTAATAGGTGCAAATCAATGGAAATTAAACATGGGAAACACCTGGGAAGAAATCAACTAAATCAGGACAGGAACAGGAAACAAACCAAATATGGGCATCGGAAGGCACATGGGGAGCAAGACACACACAAAACATGGAACAGAGTCTGACACAAACACTGTTTCTCTGTGGCGTTAGGAAAAATGTACTCTATTTGTTCCAGCATCCAGTCCAAAACAGCAACATTGGCTTAACCAGAGCTGCAAATTAGGGACTGGACTGTCAGTTTGACTGAGCAATAGCAAACTCAGGAGTGTTCGTGAAACCTTCAGGTGTCTTAATTTTCCATTTATTACTGCTAGCGGCACAGAAATTACCTACCTCACCTTTTTAGTTTAATGTCATAGCTAACTCTGAATATGGAACAGTGACGCTGCTACCAAAATACACCTCACTGTGAAGTACAAATCATTCCAGCTCACACCATTCATCTCAGCCGTTCTTCATAAATACGAATTGTAACATACAGAGATATTGCAAAGGATTGCACCATGTAACGAAAAACAGGCTGGATTTATCATCCGACACAATTAGCAAGAGGCAAAGATAACTGCATGCTCAAGGATGGCATTGTGGTATAAAATATCTCCCGCTGCTTCACAGAATTTAACAGTTTTGATATATGTTATACGGAACACAAGGAGAAAATATAGCTGTAGGTCAGCGCATGAAATAAATGTAAGGTCAGTACAGACTAACTGGTTTTGAGGAACACCTGGTAGGCTTACCTGAGCTTTTGCAGGTAAACTTTGCCTGGGGATCACACATTCTCTTGACGCCTTTGCAGTTTGTTTCATCACTGCCGTCTTCGCAGTCTTTATCCCCATCGCAGCGCCAGCGCTCGGGGATGCAGGTCCCATCAGCACGGCAGTGAAACTCCTCTCCACTGCATTCCACAGGAGGCAAAGCTGGACATGACACAAAAAACTGAGATTGATCCTGGGATATTCTGATTCCCAAACAAATGACTCGAGTTCTTTTTTAGTGAATCAATAAAGTATAGATTGACCAGGTCCTGAACTGTAATGAGTCGGCTCTTTCTAGTAAATAAAACATGTACAGAGTGACCAGTGTAGTTCAATTTCCGAACAGATGACTCTAATGAGTGTTTTTTTTAGTGTATGAAGAAACATTAAGCATGACAAGTGTAGTCCAGTTCCAACCCAAATAACTCGAATGAGTCAGTTCTTTTTAGTGAATCAAACATGCACAGCATGACCAGTGTATTTCAATTCCAGCACAAAAGACTTGAAAGAGTGAATCAAACATGTAGGCCTACAGTGTAATCAGTACTCCAATTCCTGAGTTGATTCTTTTTAGTGAATCAAACACATACAATGCGACCAATTCCTGAACAAAAGACTCTAATGAGTCAGTTCATATTTGTGAATAGAACACAAAGTGTGGCCAGTGTAGTCCGATTCTCTTAATAAATTATTATAATCAGTTGGTTCTTTTTAGTGACTCAAACACATACAGAGCGACTAATTCTGTCCATTTTCATAACAAATGATCCTAATGAGTTGGTTCATTTTAATGAATAAAGCACATACAACGTGACCAGTGTGGTTCCATTCCCAAACGAATTACTCTAATGAAACAGTTCTTCTTTTTATTGAATCAAACACATACAGTCGACCAGTGTAGTCCAATTCCTGGACAAATTACTTTAATGAGTCAGTTATTTTAAGTGAATAAAACATTAAAGGTGCCATAGAATGCATTGATACAATATTTTAAATTGTTCTCTGATATCTACATAGAAGGTATGTAGCTTTGGTAAGGGCAAACAATCTCCAGAAACGGTTTTACTTGTCCATTTACAACCCTAGGATTTGTCCCTAGAATGAAATGGTCTGTTTTTACCTTATTTGGAAGGGTCATGAATAATAATGCTGAGCTCTGCTCTGATTGGCTGTTTCGCAGTGCGGCTCAATGTTGAGCTCTGCTCTGATTGGCTGTTTCACAGTGCGGCTCATTTCAGTAGCTCACACAGCAGGAAGGAAACACAGTGAAAATATATATTTCAATACTTTCTCTCGCAGTTATATCGCTGGGTAATTATACTGTATATAAAAGTATATTTGCTTTCCGTGCCTTTCTGAATACAGACACCAACCCATCCCTGCACTTCACATCCCTTGCACAGCCTGGAACATAATATTTATTTCCATGATCTGCCATTTTCGCTGTTGTCCTCGCTTGTTTCTTCACAATACCTGCAGAACTTCTGATGATTTGGCTGTGCAGGTCCGGCTGGCCTCGAACATGGGCGGGTATATGCAAATGTTGGGGGCGTAACTATTAGTGATCCCGATTGTAACGTCACAGTCGGTGTTATGTTCTGAATCGCCTATTTTTCAGTGGTCTTTTGAATGCACAAGATTTACATAAGAAGGAGGAAACAATGGTGTTTGAGGCTCACAGTATGTCATTTCCATGTACAGAACTGTTATTATTCAACTATGCCAAGGTAAATACAGTTTTCCATTCTATGGCACCTTTAAACTGTGAGACGGTGTAAATTAACTGAATTTATGCCACTTCAATTTTTTTTTTAAATTATCAACTGCCAAAGGAAGAACACTTTTCTAACAATATTTATTACTTAAAAGTACTAAAAGAATCCATAATGTCACAGCTAAGGATTACAAATAGCAAGGTAAACAGAAAAGAAAAGAAAAGTTTTTTAAAGCTCACAGACGCTCTCACTTCAAACTACTTCAACAAGCCTTAATAATGTTAAACTGGCAGAGTTTTATCAAGCATACTTCAAGATTTCCTCTTGTCACATTAATAAATATTTAAATATTCTCTCCGACACTGGCAAAGACTTTAAGTGTCTGTGCGCTTCAACGCAAAGGACAGGGGCGAGATTTTCTTCAAGAGTAAGACGACCACAAAGGAAAAGTCTTTTATACTGTAGCCTGCCTCAAGTTTCTGATTCATTCTCAACCCTGACAATTGACAGGAATTAAATACATACTTCAAAAGCGTGTTTATACACCAAACCCACCTCAATCCCCTGCCTGCCGTTAAACAAAACAAATGGCCTCCTCAAAAAGACAGCTGGTAACATTACAAACCCTTAAAGATTAAAGGGCCCCCTCTTTGCTTAAGGCTAATACTGAGAGTTACCAGTGTCTCCTCCACTTTACACATACAGAGCATGTGTTATACAATGATCTGAGCCCTGCACTGGGAGGATACAAGTCGGACAAACCCTCAGAGACAGACAGGAGCTGAGGACCTCCGTCAGGAGCCCGTTTGATGAATGGCTCCAACATTTCTGTGACAAGCTTGGTGAGCTGAAAGCATTGGAGGACTCGGCCTCAGCTTTCAGAGGTAATTACAGCAGATTAAAAGATTCAAATCTGTAAGGTGGTTCCCTAGTGAGCTTAGATGAGATTAGATCTGTCAAGTGAAGAAAAAAAGAGAAAGTTTTAAACTTGTGTTCCTCAAATTAGGGACACTGCACCAAGGCAATTACAAGCAACACTGACTTGATCGCTATCGTTTGGCTCTTTGTTAGTCTGCTAATTAGTCGTGTTAAACAGATTCTCTGGGAACCACTCGGTAAGTTGGTTAAGTTGTTTGTGTATAGAAACGAACACAAATGCATTTTTAATTAATGTAACAGAGAAATGTGACCTCTCTAAACGCTATTTGATTACTCTGATGCTTTTATTGGCCATACACTGTAACTAGGGACAAGTACCCAAGTACTCAGAAGTAATAGTAACGCTGTAAAAACAATATTTCTGAATCATCAAGGTCAAGACTTTTTTTCCCACAATTTTAAATTCAGTTATAATGGCATATTGGGCGATATCTCATTGTATGATTAAAGTTTGACAGCGATGTGATTTTCAGTCTGTGGCAGTCACATTGCTCAGATACTTTACTATATACTATAATGCCATTTATGTCTCATTTGCATTTTACCATAATTTCTGTTATGACAACTCTCTGAGAGTACCGAGACTTGCTACTGCCAATATATCCCAAGACATGCCGCTGTGAACATGTAAGAGATACTGCTGCTGCACATATAACATATATGAAATAAACTAGGGCTGGGTTTTGACACAAATTTCACGATTCGATTTGATTACCAATTCGATTCGATTCGATTCAATATAGATTAGTTTGGATATATATCAGGTACAGTAGGCTACATGCCAAATGTTCTCAAGGAAAAAAAATCTCTCGACTAATGCTGTAAAATATACATGAGTTGGTACTACATTACTATAATATTGAAGGTTAAAATTGACTGATTTGTTAAAATTACACTTAATGAAGTTTTTAAAATAATAAAGTTACAATTACATATTAATATTTCTACTTCAATTAGTTTTTTTTAATATAAACATATTGGTGGCTGTCATAAAAACTTGATGGATTTATTCAAACATAAATTCGGCATTTATACTGCAATACAATGGACAGAATTTGAAATCTGAGACTTTGTTTCATATTAAAAGTACCAAAGCACAATGCTTATTGCGATATATTGGATGGGAAGTGCCCTTTCAACGTTCCGTCTATTAACTGAAAACAGGCTAGACTAATTGATTCTTGGGATTTAAGAATCGATATCGTTCCGTAAAAAAGAGAATCGATTAATATCGAGATATCGATATTTTTTACCCAGCCCTAAAATAAACCCCATATATAACATAGATGAAATCACTCCACAGCAGATCTATACAGGTGGAGCTGGGGAAGGTGGAGGGTTTCTGAAGCTGCAACTGCTACAGCAAGCACTAGCTGAGTATTTAAATTTTGAGTAGCAAGCTCATTGGCTGCTGATACGAAAATAAATCAATCAGCTGCAGCATGTGAATAATGATGTCATTATGTCAGATTGAGTTAGAACCTATCAGACTGCGCCATCTAGAGTTTCTGGATTTAATTATATGCTATTTTACTATTTGCATTTCTGGTTGGATGCTAAGTATATTTTACTGGCTCTCTATCTTGCATAATGACTATGAAATTGAATCTAATATAACCAAATCTAGATGGTGCACAAATGATCAAATGAATCAGAATGCAGGAGCCTTCATACAAGTTTTTAAAAATGGATCAAATTTTGAATTTAAAAATGGTGCTCACAGAAGATGCAGTTCAAAATATATCGATCTGATGCATTCTGTGCATACCAACCAAAAGTAACAGCCTCATGGTCCATGCCAAAAAGAAAAAAAAAGAAACACATAAGGCAAAGAGAGAAATGTGATGTCCTACCAGGGGCAACACCAGCACAAGTCACATTTTCATCACTGAAGTCCCCGCAGTCGTTGTCCCCGTCACAGGCCCAGTGGTCTGGGATACACCGGCCGCTGGTGCACTTATACTGACCATTAGCACAGGAGTGGACGCAGCCCGCCTCATCACTGTTGTCTCCACAGTCATCATCTACACTCACAAACACAGTACAGTCATGCAGAATAACTTAATTCATTACAATAGAAAACTTTTGACAGTATCATGTAGACATACAATACCATTTAAAAGTTTTGGTGGTGTATTTTTTTTTTAAAGAAGTCTTTTATATACAAACAGCAAGCCTGTTCTTATTAGATAAAAAAATACAGTAAATACAAAATAAATACAAAATTTAAAATAATTGTTCCCTTTCATGGGAACTTCGGACTGCGTCCTCTAGGGGTCGCTATGGGGGGAACGCCTCGTCACTACCGGTGCGACTATAGTACAAATAGGCCGGGAGCACACATCATTCTCTTCTTTGTCTTCATTGACTGTTTTGTTTGAAGCGTGCATTTCTGTGGTAAGAGCGATCTCTATTCATATCATTATGGCGAGCACTAGCAGAGGGTTTAGAGGATGTGAGCATCCGTGTTGTCGTTGTTTAACATCTGATGACACACACGATCTATGCGTTATTTGTTTGGGCGAAGAGCACGCACGCGATGTCTCCGAGGGGGCAATCGGCGTGCACTGCGAGGGTTTTTTCAAGGAAAAAGCTCCACTCTCATCGTTTGTCTCTCTTTTCAAGGAAAGACGGGCAGCCATCTGCTTCCCGCGATTCAGGACCTGCCGCTGAGGCTGAGCTTTCCCAATCTTCCTGCCCTACGTATGATGAGCTTTAGAAAGTTATGGATCGCGCCACGGCGAGGCTTTACTTGCCGTGAAGCGGGTGAAGAAAAAGACATCGTGAGGTCATCTATTATTAAAAAAAAACAAAAAACAAAAAAAAACACGATGAACGTTATTTTTCTGGCCATAACCCTCCAGCTCAGGTGAGCCTTCCTTTCTTCCTGTTTTCCATACAGAGATTGAGAAGGAATGGAAGAGGCCGTGCCCACTTTTCTAAAATCCACATAAGTGGTAAGTGTGCACGTTATGCTTTGCCCACTTTTCTAAAATCCACATAAGTGGTAAGTGTGCACGTTATGCTTTGCCCACTTTTCTGGAATCCTGTATGGTAAGGGTTACGCGTTATTGTTCCCTTTCTCTGAGTTGGTTTAGACCCCGGTACCTTGGGCTCCACTCAACTAGTGTGTCTCTGTCGACACACTCTGGAAGCATCGCTCCCCTCACCATTGAGGGTTATTGCAAGCATGGTGCTTTCTTTCGAGCGTTTGAATTCTCTCCCTTCTGAGGAGTTGGATTCCTCGCTCCATGGGCTGTTCTCGTGGTAGTGTTGAGCAGTGCTCCCCTTTTATCAAAGGGTTACCTGGAATGAGCACACTATTCCTCTGAATTCGGAGTTCTCCTCTCAGAGAGTTGAGTTCTCTGTTTTTCCCAGAGCACCTGGAACCAGCAGCATCAGGCGAACTAGGCCCTTCCTCTGCCTCTCTGATGCGCTGAGTTTTTTGGCTAGCTTGCAGTAAACTTACCCTTCTGATTCTAACAATCGTGCTGTAGGTCGAGTCCCCCTCTCATTGAGAGCTGGGTTTGTGCTCCCTCAGCTAAGGTAAATTACTGCTAGCCGTTCCAGCATTGGAACATGCTGCAGGTCGAGCCTCCTCTCGTTTGAGAACTAGGGGTGTTGCTCCCTCAGCTAAATAACACGTCTCAGGTTACGTATATAACCATGGTTCCCTGAATAGGGAACGAGACACAGCATCCTATAGGTTTCCTGCCATGCTTCGGACGCAAGCTTCAGACGAAGAAGAGGATGATGTGTTCTCCCGGTGCCTATTTATACTATAGTCACACCGGTAGTGATGTCATGGCTGTCGCCGGCCAACGAGTTGTTGGTGCTTTTTCAATGTATGCTTCAGACACAGGTCACGACGAGGCGTTCCCCCCATAGCGACCCCTAGAGGACGCAGTGTCTCGTTCCCTACTCAGGGAACCATGGTTACATAAGTAACCTGAGACGTTTTCTGTTTCAATATATTAAAAAAAGTAATTTATTTCTGTGATGGCAAAGCTGAATTTTAGCAGCCATTACTCCAGTCTTCATGAGCCTTCAGAAACCATTCTATAATATGCTGATTTTCAAGAAAAATGTCTTAATATTATCAATATAAAAAAAAAAAAAACTGTTGTGCTGCTTAATGTTTTTGTGAAAACCATGATAAGTTTTGTCTCCCCCCCCCAGGATTCTTTGGTGAATATAAATGTCAAAATAAAATATTTTAATTTGTTTATAATTTATTTGAAATAGACATCTCTTGTAACATTATAAATGTCTTCGTCACTTTTGATAAATTTAATGCATCTTTGTGCAATAAAAATATAAATTTCTTTAAAAAATGACTTTAACTTCTAAACAGCTGTGTATATGGTAGGGTGTTTTTCATCATGTATTGTCACATAGATTGCGTTGCTCCATCAAAATACAATAAAAAATAAATAGATTTTATGATCGTCATACACTTTGGTACCAGAAAATGGCACTTTTTCCTTAAGGGGGTCTTTAACCCTGTTGTGCCTCATGCTTTGTTGCACAATACTAGGAACTGAAATGATAAAACAGAGGACAGCACCACAGGAGATTTTCAAACAAGAGTCTTCAGGGCATCGAATTACGCCAAGCCTCATTTTGTGCTGAAAAATCAGCAAGGTATCCGAAGGCCCTGACCCTGGATAAGAAAAACCGCCTCCATATGCTGACCTTGGCTGAATGCTCTCATTTGAGGACAAAAAAGGGGGGATCGAAAGAAATAAGAAAAACAGATATAAACGAGCAAGTTTTATTGTTGTTGATGATCGAGTGCTGCACGCAGACAATAACGTATTGCAGACCTTGAGGGCCAGCAATAAATTATAGAGGTCGTTATTTTACACCCTCCTTGATCTGAAATGGAGATATTTCAGATAAAATAATCTGTGAATATTTAATGGTTATTAATGTGATGAATTTCTTGTGCGACAAAAAAGACTGGACAGTAGGATCAATGGACTTAATTGAATTAAAGTGTTGGGCTTTCTTTTATCAGCTCCCGAGAAAATAGGCTAATACATCATAGTGCTAAATGGAAGAGCAGGTAAAGCAAATGGTAAAGTATTTTCTTACTTCTGGATACACTTACCTGAGTCACAATGCCACTTCATGCTAATGCACCTCCCATTAGCGCAGCTGAACTGGCTGAGAGCATCGCAGGTAGGAAACGCTGTGAGAGAAAAGAAAGACCATGAGAAACGTTTGCCGCGATGCTTGAACCCTGTCCAATACATCACTGTCTCTTTGATACACTGGAGAAGCGAAGTCATTTTTCATTTAGCTTTTAGCTTTGAGAAATTGCAAAAGAAGTTTTTCCTGGCACAGATTGCCCTGTCATGCTAATAGATTAAATTTGGAGGCTCTTTTGTCCTCAAGAAATTTCATTGTTTCTTGCAAGTTTGGGGGCGAGCTTAAATCAGTAACTATTCTCTTGCAGTGCACTGCATTTTTTTTAACACAAGTCATACCACTGGGGTTTAGTGCCAGTATTGCGGAAAACGAAACACCCTGAAGGTCATGTGAAATGTCATTGTGAATTATTGCTATTTTCTTGCTAAGGTTAATGAAAATAAATCACAAACAAAGGGAAAACGAGACCTCACAGATGCAGTGGAAAACAGTCAGAGGCAATAAGAGCTCGCCAGGAAGCAATAACACACCAGCTATGAGATAGCACGGTGTGTGCGCTTTACAACAGCGTTGATTTAAAGATATCAAAAGGTTATTGTTTCAACATTATGAATTACTGCAGGTTTTGCTATTAACCCGTGGATCACGATGCCTTCGGGTGAAAATTTACTTTTTTTTAGGATAAAGATTAGTTTATGGAAAAAACCACTGGCGCATATACAAGTTTTTTGATGAATGCAATCTGCACAAGCTCATAAGTATCTTGTTTTGTACCGCATTAAACCTTTTTGTGAATACATCAGCGCTCATATGCGTACAGGAAAAGTGACATGATACGCAGTGGAGGAACAACATCTGTTTCTCTTTAAAGTGTCTCTCAGCTCAGTCAAGAAACCTCCACACAGTCTACCAGGTAGTATGCGTATATCCACAGATGAAACCATTTTAAAGTTATCAAAGGTAATTATAAGCGTGTGATCGTGCATTTGTTTTAGTGAATGTTTTTGATGTTTCTCATACTGCATGTTAAATATTCTCATGTCTTGTAGCTGTACTTGATTGTCGACTATGCTCTGACATAAAAGTATTATTATGAGTAATCACAAATAGCATACCACAACCAATATATATTTTGAACATGAACATGGATAGTTCCCTTGGAGCATCTTAGGCTTAAGTGCTGTTTTAATGGGCACAATGTTAATAACTCATGACTCATAGCTTGAAGTGATTGAAGGAACAAGCTTCTTGTTATAGAATAGATCACAGTTCATACATGTACAAATAAGTGCTCAGAATGTGTTTTAATCAAGACAGTCCTCCCTCCCTCTCTCTCTTTAATTATTTATTTATGAGTGGAGAGTCAAGAACAACATGCATGAAAATGTGCATATTTAAAATTAAGCATATTTATGTTCCTTCATTACAGAACAATTAAAGAGTCATCAAAATATGGCCATATTTATAATAATTGGGTTTAAACCTGTGAAAATTAATGCTAAATTAAGCAACAATTGCTTGAATATGAGCATAGGCATCATTCACTGTTTCTTATAAGCAATTTTGCTCCACTGGGTGACATCTCCAAAACACCAACAGCTGTAAACTGAGCATGTGAGATTTCAGAAATAACAGATCCCATGGGTTTTCCTGAGAAAATTACTTTTAGAGAATTGTACTTTCCCCCTCACAAATAAAACCTTTGCCGGCACAAATAAGAACTCTTAGAAGTCAGTGGAAAGCACATCATTCGAAGTGTTGTTAATCTAGGAGAGGACTGTTACAAGTCAAGATTACAGGTGTAAATAAACAACAAATGTCAACAAATAAAAGAAAAAATAGTTGTGTTTGAACATTTATTCCCAGAACATGTTTCTGTTATTGTTGACAGAAGTAAATCCTACTTCCAAATTTCACAACAGAGTGTTCCAGTCCCCTGACTTTGGCAATTACTACTTTCAACATCCAGTTTTCACAATAGATCAGGTTCAACAACAAGCAGTGAGACTGCAGGGGTAATAACTCTGGCCACTGAAATTTGATTTGAAGGGAAAAAAAATCACTTATACGAATTTGTGCCATAGACAGCGGCAGTTCAAGTTCTTTTACTGCCGCTGTAAAATATCTTAATATATATCTTAAGATATAAATATCTTAATATCTTTTAGATTATAAAACAATTCTATCTGGAAGTGTTTTCAAGATCACTAGATTTGCTGTCCAATAATGGAAATAGAAGCAGAAATTCATATATTAAATTACTTTTTTTATTTTTTTATTATAGTCTCATTTCCAAAACACTGAAGTACTAGATAAGACATGATCCTATTCATCCATCAACAGTTATTGTTACTATTCTTCCCTTCAAACGAAAAGTGTAACACTGAGACAAACGGCTTAAAAATATTATTTTTTAAAATATTAAAATATATATTAATATTATTAAAAAGTATATGTACTAGTATATACTGTACATATTTATTACATAAATATCAATATATCAATTTGATAGATACAATTTAATAATTTTACATTTTGATAAATTTAAAGGGGTCCTATTATGCTCTTTTACAAAGTCTTGATTTTGTCTTGGGGGTGTACTAGAACAGGCTCTCATACTAGGTTGTTTGAAAAACACATTATTTTTCACATATTTTACATTATTACAGCACCTCTCTCCCCAGTCTGGCATGAACGGCTCGAATAGTTCCTGTATCAAATGAAGGCCCGCCTTCTGAAATACGAAATGTGCTGTGATTGGTTAGCTGGGCCAGTGAGTATTGTGATTGGCACCACTCGGCGACTGGTCGGGAAATGTCATGCCCCGTACCATAGCCGCCTGCGAGCTTCAGTGTAAATATTGCGTCAAAATCAAATCAATTTGAGCGCGATTTAAACCCGGATGATTGTAACCACTCTAAGTTCGTCTGCCTTGGGAAAGCTAGCGTGTCTCTGACATAGTGATAACACTCGTTGCCTTCTCTAGTGCAGCTCAACCAGGTCTCATCCCATTCGTCGATATTTGTGATATCACAAATCCCGGAAAATATGCGTTGTAGCCCAAACGAGTCGTTCGTTGTAGTTTTTGAAAAGTGATTTCTTTTCAATAAAATATCTCCTTTTGAATTGGACTTTGAGCTTTGCAACATTAGCAACAGCAACATTACAGACTAGCTAAAGTTGAAAAAGTGAAAATGCACAATAGCACCCTTTTAATAGTAAATTTTCCAATTTTGCTTCTTTTGAATGAGTAGTGCCAAACCTGACACATCATATGCAGAGTTGCCAAGTCCACGTATTATACGTGACTTTGGGCTTCTTTTTTGTAAAGTTGAAAAAAATCCCGGGTCGTGGTTTTTTTGTGCTTATTTTAAAAAATATGGTTGCTTGTTAGGGAAATATGACAAGCAACTTAGTTTCTTTATTTATGTTCGCCGTATTCTCCAATGCATTGATTGACACTCTGTCTGCTCACAGTTAATAGCCAACCAGGCGTGCGTTTCCCGTACAACGACGTAACTCACTGATTAACCACCATAGTACGATGCATTGTTGTGGAAACTAACTAGCCAGTCATGAGTATGTTTCCCGAACACGGTCGCATATCCGTCGTTTGAACCACATTAGTTCAACAATTTAGGGCTGTTTTTAATGACGTCACACTCATGTGGTGGAGTAATAACTTCTGCTAATTCATTGATTCGAGATCTCTGAAATGCTGCTGTATTGAACATGGCACCTGATGACTAATTTACTATGTTTTGTTCCCTGTCATTTTGCTTTATGTGATGTTTGATTTATCGCGGGTTTCCTCTTACGTCACACTCCGGAGTTCCCTTAGGCATTTATGCACATGCACACTCTTCAAAAATGGCGCTTATTGAGGATGCGCTAAAATTTATAGATTAAAATGTATATATATTTAAATTGAAAGGAAGACATAGATTGTACTGCATGTTAGCTTGCTTATTGTGCCCAAAAGCATAATATATTTAAGTCCATATGTCTTACTAACAAGAAACTATGCTTCTAACCACAGGTCGAGAGCTGTAGTTCCTACCACGTAAGTGTCAGGGTCAGGACCTGTTTTGTTATGTTTTTCCCCTGTTTCTGTTCCTGTGTTTCCTTATTTGGTCATGTTCCTGTCCTCGTTTAGTTAATTAGTCATTCTGTGCACCTGTGTTTGGTTATTGTCAGAATGAGCTTTATGAATGAGCCTCCAAGTTGTTGAGACTGCACCAGACAGCCAGCTGCTCGACCTGCACCAGACAGCCAGCTGCTCGACACATTGTCCTGTGTTTATAAGTTCTTGTCTGTGCATTTCTCCTCGGTCGGGTCTACTTGTTGTGATCGTCATTC
Organism: Sinocyclocheilus rhinocerous; assembly: GCF_001515625.1. Classification (NCBI taxonomy): domain Eukaryota; kingdom Metazoa; phylum Chordata; class Actinopteri; order Cypriniformes; family Cyprinidae; genus Sinocyclocheilus; species Sinocyclocheilus rhinocerous. The sequence goes on along the minus strand of NW_015635035.1, from coordinate 64,360 downwards.
TTGTGCTCTGTGTTTCCCTATTGGATCATTAAAAGACTCTCATTCTGTAAAATCTCTGTAGCTGCTGGAGCAGGGGGAGAGATCGTTTGAGGACCATACGAGACTGTTCCGGCTGTTAGCTAGCACCACCAGCTACCCGGACGACGCGCTCTGCTCATTCTATGACACGAGCTTGAACAGCGCCGTCGTCCGAAGATGGTCCTCGAGAGGATTTCGCTGCCTTCGTGGAGTGGACTCTGGCAAGTAACGGATTCCCCGGATGTGGAGCCCCACCCGTCAGACCAGGTGTGAGAGCCGGCAACAGTGCCCACCGCGAGGAAGCAAGCCGTGGACGGTGAGAGCGCGGAGTGGAGCTCCGCCCACTGCACCGCGGCTGAGGGTGAGCTAATTATACATCTGGGACTGCTGTACTTAGAAGGAGACCCGATAGACTGGGAAACTGATCTGGAGGTCGACTTTTCCCCCTCTCCTCTCTCCTTCGTCCCTGCTGGTCCCGTCCAGCCCTGAGGGGGCTCCCGTTTCCCAGTCCAGCCAGGAGTGGGCTCTGATCCCCGAGGGCAGCCCTGAGAGCCCAGAGGCTGACGAATGCCCACCCAACCGCCCGCTCCTGCCTCCTCCACCGCTGTCGTCTGGCAGCCCCTCTGCTCGCCCTCAGCCCACCATCAATACGGTGCGAGCGCCGCGGGTGGAGCATCCCACACCTCCGCTTCCAGCCTCCGAGGCCCGGACTCCACCTCGGCTCCTAGCTCCCTCACCTCCACCGTCACCCGTCGAAGTGGCTCCACCTCGGCTCCTCGCTCCCTCACCTCCACCGTCCCCCGTCGAACCACCAGCTCCACCGGGCTCCCTCGTCCCTCCGGCTCCGCCTTGGTCGGGTGTCGACCCGCCATCGCCTCAGGACTCCGCTCCTCCGACTGCACCTCGTCGCTCCATCCCACCAGCTCCATTGGGCTCCTTCCTCCCGCCAGCTCCACCTTGGTCCTCAGTCGCTCCAGCTCCACCGCGGATCTTCGGATCTCCGGATCTCCGCCTCGGTTGCCAGAGCCCTTGGCTCCACCCTGGCCCAACGGATCCTCGGCATCCCCCTGGCTCGTTGGCTCTCCGTCTCCGCCTCGGGCTCCTCCGCCACCTGCTCCGTCGCCGTTGGTCGGCCCCCTGGAGTCAGCGGCCATTCCTCCTCCATGGCTCCTCCCTCCATCGGCTCCACCGTGGGTCGCCATCATGGCTGTGGCCTGGGTCCTGCTTGGCTCCTCCTGCTCCAAGTTCCTCCTGTTTCCTCCCTGGCTCCTCCTTCCATAGTGACCTCCCTGGTCTCTGTCTGCCCGACCCCCTCCTGGGTGTCCGTCCTCCTCCTGAGCCGCTTCCCGAGTTCCCACCCGTGCCCCCACGCATGTTGTTCTACGGCGCGAGGACGCACCTTCCCGGGAAGAGGGGGGATATGTCAGGATCATGGACCTGTTTTGTTATGTTTTGCCCCTGTTTCTGTTCCTGTGTTCCCTTATTTGGTCATGTTCCTGTCCTCGTTTAGTTAATTAGTTTGAACTATGGTTTCGGGAAACACCGAATCGTTGAACTATGTTGGTAACGACGGAACTTGCGACCATACTGTAGTTGGCTAACGATGCTTTTGGGAAACGCACCCCAGTGCAATAATATAAGTGCTGCAGCGTAATTTGCCAAATGTTCCGCCCACTCCTCCCCCTCAAATAAGCGGTTGCTTATTTATCTTGCGAGAGTTGGCAACAGTGATCATATGGCACATCACATTCTAAAATTCCAAAAATAACCATAGCGTATCATTATTCGTTATTCGTAATTTTTAATTGAAATTCAAAAGAGCCATTACAAATGACAATGCATTACAAATGCATACAAATTACTTATTTTAAGGTCAAGTTTATACCAACTAACTTTTTTTATTTTTAAATTTTTTGTATGTTAGTGATAGTTAATACCAAAACTGCCACAGCTATACTGTTAAACCAATATTCTTGGTAGGAAAAAAAATTTTTTTTTGAAAGCCGAGAATACTTCAAAAATGGCAATTAGCATACAGCAAGCTGAGCATCACTGCGTTTCAGGTGTGTTGTGTGTTGTGCGCAGTGCAGTTGTGAGAGGCAGTGGAGCTCCACGTCTTTCAGCCCAGCTTGATTACGATTAAGTGAAGTCAGGTGTACACTCTAATTACTGCTTACACTGGGAGTGTTTGTGCAAAAGTGTACTGAGGCAGCCTAAGACACAGCAGAGGTAACCAAGACAATGGCACTTTGAGCAATTTGCAGCATTTGGTGACAGAACCCCAGAAAGTTACATTGTTAGTGCATAGCATGATAGAGAATTGGCAGAAGAGTCAGAATTTCAATTTTGTGCTTGAGGGAGTAGAAATGGCAGGAAGGAGAAGTAATATATATATACACGTTGAAAATATGCATTTACACAGACCTTTTAATGTATATATCAATGCACAGAGACCCCAGGGAAACAATGCATCACATGCTCGAATAGTGATTTTTGTGCATAGTCACCAGAAAACAGCACAAGCACCAATTTTCATGACATAGAGCTAGATATGATATGAGACTGACATGTATTTTAAAAAAATAAAAATAAATAAATAAATAAAAAAAATAAGATTATAAATATTTTACAGCTGTCCAGCATTTTAAAATGGCAGCCAGATTAGTTTAGTTATGATTACCCCATTCTGATAATAAAGATAAAAACATGCATTTTGTTAACTTTGTATCTGTCTTAGAATAAAGTTGGAAAATAGGAATGAATTAATGAATGAATAAATTAAAAAAAAAAACATCAACTTTATGTCATGAGTGCGGGCCCTGCGTTTCTCCCTCTCACCACCAGAGGTCGTCATCTCCCGTCCTCCCGGACTCCATTCCCCAAACTTCACACACCTGTCACTTATTACACTCTCAGCTGTTCCTCATTGTCATGGACTATTTATACACCACACTCCCACCACTCTGCATGGCTGAATTGTAGTTGTAATTGTAGTTATTTGTTGTGTGCAGGTTGATGCAAGCACGTTGGATGCCGAATTTGTATCCCTCACCTGATCATGTTTTGTTTATCCGTTCTGATCTGTTTTTTGTTTCTTTTTGTCTGCCTTTGTTCAATAAATCTCATTTCACCTGCATTTGGCCCCAGACCCTGTTTTTCTACAGTGCTCTCTTACCGCACCGTGACAGAATTCAGCCAGCAAACATGGGTCCAGCAAGGAAGTTCCTCAACTTCTTTTTAAATTGAGGATTACACCAGGGACTTCGTTGGAGCGGCTCGCCGGTCTGTTACGGAGAAGACCTACCTCATGGTCTTTTTCTGGGGAGGCCTAGCCGAGCCCTTCAAGTCCCTTATGCCTTACTGGCACCCGGAGGAGTCACTGGAGGAATATGTCAATCGGGCTCTGTACTTGAGAGGCTCATCCTTCAGGGTGGAATTCGCTGTGGAGCCCGCTCACAGTTCTCTCGGAGTGGTGATCCAGGAGACTTCAGAGGTCTTGTCAACTGTTCCCAGAACCTCATGCCCGTTCCTGGGCCATCCTGGGCTGATAAGCAGCATGCAGGATCCTCAGCTGAGGTCGGTGCGAGCGGCGGTGTCCGCTCACAGTTCCCCCGAGGCGGCGGTGTCCGCTCACAAAGCTCCAGAAGCGGCGGTGTCCGCTCACATATCTCTTGAGGCGGCAGTGTCCACTCACAGTTCCCCCGAGGCAGCGGTGTCCGCTCACAAAGCTCCAGAAGCGGCGGTGTCCGCTCACAGTTCCACCGAGGCGGCGGTGTCCGTTCACAGTTCCCCCGATGCGGCGGTGTCTGCTCACAGTTCCCCCGAGGCGGCGGTGCCCACTGATGTTCCCTCTGAGGCGGCGGAGCTCGCTTCAGGCCTTCCCGAAGCGGTGGAGCCCGCTGATGTTCCCTCCGAGGCGGCGGGACTCGTTTACAAAGCTCCTGAGGCGGTGGTTCTCACTCACAAGGTTCACGAAGCGGCGGAGCCCGCTGATGTTCCCTCCGAGGCGGCGGGGCTTGCTTCTGGCCTTCCCGAAGCGGCGGAGCCCGCTGATGTTCCCTCCGAGGCGGCGGGGCTCGCTTCTGGCCTTCCCGAAGCGGCGGAGCCCACTGATGTTCCCTTCGAGGCGGCGGGGCTTGCTTCTGGCCTTCCCGAAGCGGCGGAGCCCGCTGATGTTCCCTCAGAGGATGCGGGGCTCGCTTCTGGCCTTCCCGAAGCGGCGGAGCCCGCCATTGCCCATTCCAAGGCGGCAGCTCCTCACACACCACTGTGGTTGCCGCTGGTTCTGCCCTGGGTCTCCATCCCGCCGGCTCTGCCTCAGTCCCCAGGTTCCCCTCCAGCACACGGACCTGGACCCCCCATCCCTCCCACCATCTCCGCCCCCGCTCTGCCGTCCCCCTGGTCGGGTGCTTGGGAACGTCTGGAAGCAGTTCCTTAGAGAGGGGGTTCTGTCATGAGTCCGGCCCATCCTCCCGGACTCCATTCCCCAAACTCCACACACCTGTCACTTATTACACCCTCAGCTGTTCCTCATTGTCATGGACTATTTATACACCACACTCCCACCACTCTGCCTGGCTGAATTGTAATTGTAATTGTAGTTAATTGTTGTGTGTAGGTTGATGCAAGCACGTTGGTTGTCGAATTTGTATCCCTCACCTGATCCTGTTTTGTTTATCCGTTCTGATCTATTTTTTGTTTCTTTTTGTCTGCCTTTCTGTTCAATAAATCTAATTTCACCTGCATTTGGACCCAGACCCTGTTTTTCTACGGTGCTCTCTTACTGCACCGTGACACTTTAAGAGAAATAAACTGAGTAGTTCCATAAAAATAAATGTATTAACTATAATTACATTGCATTTATTTAAAGTATAAGGGGGGGGACTCTTTCCCTCTTTTCATAAGAACTGATGAGAAAGGAACAATTTTCTGACTGAGATTGCTGAGCCTCTTCAAAGGGCTACCTGTCTTTCCCAGCATTCCCAGCATTCATGTGCTGCTTTGAATAGTCGTTTCACTGTGGGAGTTCACAGTGGTAAACTTCCTGGGCCATTTCCTCTCAAAGCCCTGTGTCATTTCCTTTCGTCTGCTTTCAGGGTCTGGGATGTGGTTATGGTGAGCTTTTAACATCAGAGAATCTATGATTTGTATTACCGCCACACTCTTAAAAGCTCATGCATCCAAGTTTAATTCCTTTTTCCTTTCTGCTTCTAAAACCACAGACTCGGGGGCTGAAGAAATGTACTCTACTTGGTTAACATTGTATTCAGTCCTGAACATTGACATGTAGATGTTTTTGGCAAAATAATGTAAGAGTGGGCAGCAAAAATACACCTTTAGAGTCAAAGCTCTCTTAGAACTGGCAAGTGTTTTATGAGAGACAAACTTACTATTTTATAGCATAACCTGTCCACAAAAATCATGGCAAATTACAGTATTTGTTACATTCTTACACCTAGATTTTCAGTTTGTTTTTAGTTTATTTGGTTGCAGAAACATGTAATGGGGCCAGATTTTGTACAAGAAGTGGCACTGTGTTGGTGGAAAAGGGATAAGAGAGACTTATCCTAAATAAAGCAGGTTCATGATGACAGCGCTGACAGATTCACCAGTTACACCATAGTCAAATTTGCCAAGCCAATTAGCTAGTAGGATGGTGACTCACCACAGGAAGTGGACTCGTCTGACATGTCTCCACAGTCATCATCTTGATCACAGCGCCACGCTTCTGGTACACAGCGACCATTACCACAGGTGAACTGACCAGCCCGACATGGCTGGGCTAAAGACAAAACGATAAAGGAAACAAGATAATCTGATTATTCATGGCATTTTAGTATATTTAGCAGTGGCCACCTGAGATATTAATCACAAAGAAAATAATATTTTATTCTGCTTCCATATAAAGATTCTATTATTTGTTTGTTTGCTTGTTTGGTAATTTTGAGCAAGAAAAAAAATGTTTAGGAAATGTTTAGAGAACAGATTGTTTCAACAGAATAATACAATTTGTACTTCTTGGAGAAACAAAACAAAAGTAGCCTAATTAAACAAACAAACAAACAAACATTAACAGGAAGAAACTCCAATTAAAACATGTTTAGTTCTATAATTAAAATAAACAAACCGAGTAGTTTCTTAAAACAAATGTATACATTAGTATAATTTAGGTTGTTACATTTATTGTCTAAAGTGTAAGGGGGAAAAGACTCTTCACCTCCTTTCATAAGAACTGATAACAAAGGAACAGAAGGGCTACCCTTACTTTCTTGCATTCTTGTGCTGTTTCAAAACTAAAACAAAACAAAACAAAAACAAAAACAAAAACAAAACAATTAACAGAACCATTAGCAGAACAACAACAAAAACAACAAAGGTTCTTTTTAAACACACACACAATTAAATGACCTTGCACCCGTTTTTGATTCCTAATCCTACTGGCCATACTTTAAACACACCTATAAGAGGCAATCAATTTAAGTATAAGAGTAATTTCTTTAAGGTAGTTTAATCTCATGTGTGACTCCAGGAATTAGTCCCACCAAAAGGCAATCATTTAATTCCAAGCTTTCTGATCAAAATTGCACTGATACACCAGAGACTATTTTACAGCCAATTCAAGCAATTCTCTGCTTCAGATCATCTTGAATCATGAAATATTAAATCGCTTTAACATCTGCTGTCAATTTCAGCTCCTCACTGATTCAGTATAATCACTTGTGTTCCACATCGCTTTGCTCTAACTGCTTCTGCCAAGTCAACAAAGGTCTGAGCCGTCTCCGGCTGGAAGGTCAGCTTTATCAGCGGGATGTCAGACTGTTGACAGCATTTATCACATCTGTTCCTTCCTTCCATTGATCTTACAGCACTTCAAATAGTGAAAGAGTGTTAACTACTGGAAACAGGCCAGGTGTTACTCGATTTTGTAAAAAGAAGGTTAGGGAAAAGTGATTCTGACAATCCGTAGCAAGAAAGTTCACTTCATTGCACATACACATTTATCGATTATCATGCTCTCATAAGAGAGTAAGTCAATGCACCTTGCCCTATTACAGTACCTGAGAAGGTAGCATGTCTCAAATAATACTTTTTTGTAACTGTAATAGTATATATTGATCTAAGACAAATTAATATTTTGCCTCTTAAAATATGAAAATATGCATGTAATTTCTCAGTAATGCTGCCAAGACAATTTGCTGCCCATTTATGCCACTTGATGATGTTATATGATGTTAATTATTAAATATTAATAATTAAGTCATATTAATGCTCGTTTTAAGATTCTACAGTTATGTGACTCAATGACAGGAAGACAAAGAAAAAATATTAAAATCCTTCATAGAGGATTAATAAGTTTTATGAGTTTTATAATAAGTGACCCCGATGTATTACTGGCACATATTGGTGGATGGATCTGTTTAATATGTATGAGGGAGTCGAGCTCTACCTGAGCATGTTTTATTAGACTCATCTTCGTTATCTCTACAGTCATTGGCTCCGTCACAAAGCCACCTTTTGGGTATGCAACGATTATTGGGACACTTGAACTGGTCAACCGGGCAACTGTGGTTAGCTGGAAGGAACAACAGAAACAAAAAATTCAAAGCATGTCAAACAGGAAATGTTTGTTTAAAAAAAATACATACTGTATCTAAGAATGTTACAAAGCATTTTCAAGCTTGACATATATTTTGGTTGTTTTATTTATTTTTATTACATGTTTTGTTATACTGCTGACAGCCCGCTCTACATATAAGTGAGTTCATATGCATAATACTCTACTTTTGTTTTGACACAGCAGTTTTCATTGTGCTATTCATCTATTCTCTTGAGCTAGCTTCACATTTATCTCAAAAATATGTGTTTGCCCTCAGGCTTTTGAGTTTATTTAAAGTAGCGCCTGTGTTTTCCTCTACTATTTGCTCTATTTAATAATAGAACCTGCTATTACTCATAACCCTGGATACTCAACGCGTCACCAACAGACAATGAGTAACAGATGAAATGAAAAACCGGATTCGATTGGGATCAGGCAGTAAAGTTTCAGCCGTATTAAACTATAAGACATCCCAGCAGAGCGGAAAATTGATTTTGCAATTCTGATAATTCTGGCAGAACATCACGTTAAAGTATTTCTCATAGTGAAAAATGACTCAGCCCCCAACGTTTTAACATGGTGCTTATCTTATCGATTAGCTCATGAGATGATTGTGCGGTGGAATGCAGTGCGTGGGAGAACAATTTGATACTGGCGTTCTTCCCGTTTGATATTGCAGCCGTTTTTTACCCTGAGATGTCAATTAGCAACTTGTTAATTATCTACAAATGATATGCAAACAGTCTGCTTGTTCAGATTTACATTTATGTAGATGCTTTTATCCAGTGCAAGTCAAGCTACGGTATACATTTTATCAGCATATATATTTACTTATTAAGTTATTATACAGCTGTCTGGGATTATTGCTTTTGGCTGGTCATTTGGGGCATTGTGAATTTGAACATTTTTGCATAATGATCACTAAACTGTATACTGGACCACTGCATATACTAAAGACAAACATAAGGTTTAAAATAACATTGTAATATTATTGCAGTGTTCATCTTGTTACCAGGTCGGTAAAAAACGGATGTCATCTGTGATACCTGAACAGAATAGAAATTTTATATTGAGTGATACATCACAGACATATATGACACTATGTGCATGCTAAATGACACAGCTTAAGGCCACAGAGGCTTGATGGTTCAGTAAAGCAGACACAACAGGGATTATACATCGCTGTCAGAAAGAAAGAAAACAAGGTACATACAGCATATGTGGGCCTCCTCATCACTGCCATCTAAACAGTCATCATCTCCATCACAAATCCAATTGACTCGTATGCAGCGCCAGTTCCTGCACTGAAACTCATCATTTTTGCACCGCTGGGGCTCCTCTTGACCTGCAGAGTCTTCAGGAGAAGAAAAACTGAATTGTAGAAAAAGAACTTCAAGGAAAATATAGTCAGTCACAGTGTAGGGGTGATGCGGAGTCTGAGTTTAATACTACAAATAAAGCAACAGATTGCTTTTTGAATTTATACTATTATACTCAAGCTACTTTTTCAAATAAATCAAGTGGGTTACTTCTCTCTTTATTATAGCATTGCAACATGACAAAAACTATTTAAAGCAGTATAAACTTCGATTCTGTCCTTTGTCTTTATTTGAGTAACTGATGACTGATGACTGATGACGATGACTGATGACGATGACTGAGGACTAGGAGTGAACCAAAACAAAACAAAACAAAACAATACACAAACAATACACAAACAATAAACAACAAAAAACAAACAAAATAAAAATTAGAAATGTATAATTAAAAAATCGTTTCAAATAGTTTAAATTAGTTTTCAAAATCCTAAATAATAAAAAAAAACATTTAAAACTATTTTACTTATGTTTAAAAGCAAAGATAAAAGAAAAGAAAAGAAATGTAGCTTTTAAATTACATTTTAATGACCAATGGCTGCCAGCAAAGGCACAGGTTATTGGACTTTTCGCCCAAAAGGTACTAACATATTGAGCTTTTCCATTTTTTTTCCTTCATTTTTTTAACATTAAACTATATTTAAAATATTAGTTAAATAAATACTTTTAAATATCACAATTTGATTTGTCAATTTGAGAAATTTACTTACAATTTTACATGATCATGATTGAATACACTGGTAAATGATTACTTTATTTATTTATTTTTTTAAGTTACACTCCTAGTCCTTTTCAGACTTCTTGTCCTGTGTGTTTTTTTTTTTAAGGGAATGGTATTTAAAGCATCCTACCAGAGCACGTGATATTGTTCTTGTCCAGGTGCTGGTTGTCGGCACACGCGCACACCCGGCCTCCCGGGATGGCCAAACAGAGGGTACCGCAACCACCGTAATTCACCCGGCAGGCATTGTCACCTAAAAAACAACCATAGGCCTAAACAACAGATATCTACAAATCTTCTTTCCCACCGGCAGGACGGCTGTTTATGTGTTCATCCTTTTATGGCTTTTAGCAACGTCTCTCCTTGAAGCACAGAACATAAAGTTCTTCTTCACTGCCCACTCAGAACCAATTTCCTGCTCTTCTGGGATGCCGGTGGTACACAGGGGCATTATTTTTAATCACACGTCAAGTAAATTATGGGAAACACTGGAGAAGAGAGCCATTTGACACTCTTTTTCTTTCACATATATAATTCGTTGTGTGGGTAATGACACCTACGATGGGGGAGGAGAGGAGAAAAACACAGTTTTGTGAGAAAACTGTCACTTATTAAGTTGAGGCATGGGGACAATAATAAGGTTTCATTTAGAGAGGGGTTGAAAGGCATTGCCTGAACCAATGAGATAAAAACTGTTTTGTAATGGCCAATCTGTGGTACTCCAGGGAGTGGAAACACAATTAATCTTTCTCCTGACAAGCGCTTTGAAGAAATTCCACTTCTGCTGAGAACGTAGACTGTCAAAAAGCCCGCATTTTCGGGCCAGGAAATTCATACATGACATAACGGCAGCTCCCCACCTTCTCCTCTCAGAAGTCTTGGTGTTACGAACGCTGTTACGAAGTTCGATGTCAAGAGGAGAATATTTAAAACATGATATGAGTCTGCTGGTCCCAACTGCCTACATCGTCATTCTCAAAAGAGTGAGTCTCTCTGACAAGCAGCGTACTGTCTGCTCTCCTAAAACTGCACCACCCTTAGGTAAGTAAGAGATGAAACATGTGGGAGCCGAACACACGGCTGCGTTCTCTGTGCCGCTCGTCTGCATGTGCAAGGGCCCCGCTGAGCAGTGTCCCTCCCTCTGAGTGTTGTGACTGGCAGTTATGAGGGAGGATGACAGTAATCATCCCTCCTTGCCTTAGACATCCACACAGAGTTAAACATTCTAAACAGAGCTTTAGCCCCCACTTCAGTGGATTAAACCCACCCACTCAACAGTACGGCTCCTGCTCTGCAGTTGGGTCTATGCTAATCAAAGCTAAAGCCATGAACATTTGTAATAGCTGCACTGTGTTTAAAAATGTCGTTTATTATGAATTTTCTGAAAGAATGCACTACTGCATGTAATATGTGAAACATTTTTCCACCAGATTTTTTTCTGTCTATTTAATTCATGCATATTGCAATTTGGTAAAATTAACCATTATGTATCAAAGTCCAACGCTGAGCATCATTCAGGAGTGAATTGAAAAGCATGCAAAAAGTGTGGGTTTGGTAAGATTTTTTACTGTTTTCGAAAGAAGTATCTTATGATCAGCAAGGCTGCATTTATTTGGAATATATATATAGCATTTTTTTTTTTTAATTTGCCTGTTCTTTTACTAATTTCTTTTATTTTATATTTATTAATTTATTATTTTGTAAAAATGTTAAAGTATTCACTGTCACATTTTTATCCAATAAATGCATTCCTGCTGTATTAAAAAAGCAGGTCCTACTCTTTAAAAAGAAGGGGGAAAAACAACTTCCTAAGCCCAAGCTAGGGAATGGTAGTGTACATTAATAAACCAACATTCTTTTTGCCATGGTAGAAGAACAATTAATTTTCCAGAATGGTGTAATTTACTCCAAAGTTTTCAAAATAGAAGCAACCATTATTAATTAGTTCACAAGATGGAGACCATAAACAGAAGTCATCTACTCTGCCTACAATCAAAATTAGATTCATAGATTCAAAATCCTCTGTGTTGCGGCCAATTCAATTTACATTGCAACTTACCTGTATGAATTAAAAGGGAAACATATAAATTCCAACCATTATTCATCAAAATATTGAAAAAAGATGAAAAATGTGTCATCTTGTAACTTTTCTTTAGTTAAAGTGACTTTACCCAGCTGGCTTTGTGCATCATATACTCGGAGCCCGAACAGAGGGGGCCGTTCACTCCTCAGCAGAGAGACTTCACCAGAGACCAGATCCAGCTGGAAGATGGAGGCGTTCATGTACTCCGTCCAGAAGATGGAATTTTGGTACTGTGCAATCCCAAACGGGTGACTGAGTTCCCTGCCACTGTACACAACCTACAGTGAATTGCAAAAAAAAAAAAAAAACACATTACCATGCACTGTTCTGACAACTGCGTGAGAGGATAAACCCCCTTTTTTTTCTCTTTAATGTCTCATTTTTTTCTCCTACACAGCAATGGGATGAAAAGTTTAAAAAGTGATGTTAACGATGTACCAATGCTTCAAGTACATGCCAGCAAACTCTCAAAATGGACTCTCATTTTTCGTTCAATTATTTTCGACCAAATTATCTGAGCTATGCTGTCAACATATATTTTTTAGCTCTACATGTTTATTCTGTCAATGTTTGTCTCAATAATAGAGCTGTTTAATCATGATGGCAATCCATAAACCTATTCAGAAAGCTAATTTTCCATGGGTTCCCTCAGGAATTTTTTTTTTAATAGTGGTTTTCGATCTGGAGTAAAATAAAGTTTGTGGTGAAATTTACTTGAAGATACTTTCCCATTCTGCAAGCCAGACCTCAAATGTCAATTTTTGAAATCACTGCCTGATTAAAAATGTGAGTTTACATGCTTGATTAATTGTTGAGTTGTGGTCCTTATTAGTCAGCATTATCATTGGAGTTGTAGCCCATATTAACAACTTATTAGAAACAAAATTCACATTTGAGATAGGACTGTGGATAATTTATATGTTGCAGAACATGAACAAGAAAAAAAGTATTTTCAAGTAAATTATAAGGGAACCCAGGTTAAATACTAATTCTCTTTCAGGTTTTAGGAAGCTCTGTCTCATTTGGTCACAATAATCCCATTTGATTTCTACGATTTAAGCTAAGAAATGGCAACATTTGAGCAATTTCACTCACCATTCTGCCAGTCCCATTGAGATAGATTCTCTCAATATGATCATAATAGGCATCACACCAGTACATGGTACTGGTTCCATGTTCCAGAGTGAGTCCATTGGGCCATAGCATGTTAGATGTGACAAATATTTTCCTGTTGGAACCGTCCATCCAGGCTTTCTCTATTCTACCAATGCTGTCGTTCACCTCATCCTCTTCCCAATCTGTCCAGTACATCCAACTGCAACCAAAACCAGAACCCAGTCAGTGTAGTCCATGAAAACAGCACTTGTATTTACTTTTGAAGCAGGCATGAATATCAGTCACATCTTACTCACTAAGACAGGAAGTGTACAGTTGAAGCAGATTAAAACAAATTGCCTCGAGGTCTAAAAATGTACAAGCTTAACTGAACATAACAAACTAAATATGCTAAAAAAAGTCAGCAACTCGCACATAGGGGAAATTAAGCTTATCTGGAGATTATATATATATGATTTTTTTTTTTTTTACACATTTCCTTTTCTATGTTAGGCATATAGACTTCTGTGCCAACATGAACTGTGACTCTCAATGGGTTAGTGATATTTGAAAAGTGATTGGGTCAAGGTTCTGACATGATCCTTTCCCTAGTAAGTGTGCTTAAGGGATTTGTTGCCTCTGAGTACTACTCAGCGGTCAACGCAAGCTCTTCTGTCTCATCAATGATAGAAGCCGTACTTCATGTGCACCACATAAAACAGAATTGGATAGAGGGCGAATCAAGCGCTCTCTGTCCCAGTGTGTTGGTTACGTGACCCCATGAATTATTCAGAAGGCAAACAGCCTGCTCCAAGTCACAGCCTGCTCCAAGTCTCATCCTGCACTGTTCAGAATGTAACATGCAGGATCTAACCAACATGGCATTTTCCATGAGTAAAGCACAAAACAGGGCCTGAGGCTCTTAAAAAAAGAATTGTTATTATTTTTTACTTTTTCAACTAATGTTCAGTGAAAGAGGTGTTTAACCTTCAGAAAATATTATATCTAATATTTATAATATAACATAGTATAATTTTTAGGAGGTCAAACAAACAAAAAACTATATGACCAGTTTTATTTTCGGTTAAATAAAATATGAAATATTAATAAATATAATAAATAAGAAATATAAAATAAAATAAGAAATAAGAAATACATATTATAATAAAATAATAAAGAAATATTAGATATTCTATAAATATCTAATATTTATAATATAACATAGTATGATATTTAGGAGGTCAAACAAAAAAAAAAACTATATGACCAGTTTTATTTTCGGTTCATTTTCTATGAGGATTTTATAAATGTTTAGTTTAGCGATGAACACTGAAGAAAAGAAGAAGAAGAAGAAGAAGAAATTTTTTTTTAATAGATTTATAAACAAGCATCAAATTAACAGACATTATATATACAGTTTAAAAAAAAACACTAGGGTTGAAATTTAACCTAAATTAGTTGCTAACAAAATTATATATCTCATATTTCTCTGGAAACTTGTTTCATGATGCTTTCCTTAAAATTTGGATTTAAGTCACCTACATTTCATGCTAGATTAATTGTTTGTCAGAAGATAGTTTATCAAATAATATTCCAATACTTCTCCCAATCAATCAATCAATCAATCAATCAATCAATCAATCAATCAACCAATCAATCAATCAATCAATTGTGCATCTAATGCTGTACATAAATAAATAAATAAATAAATAACTGTCACATATACACTACAGTTCCAATGTTTGAGGTTGGTAAAATTTAATGTTTTTGAAAGACTGCTCAACATGATGGCATTTACTTGATCAAAAATACAGTAAAACAACAATATTGTTGTTTATGTTATATTAAATTATGTTATATACTGTAACTTCTAATCAATTCAATGCCCTTTCTAGGTATTAATTTCTTTCACACAAAAATTACCGAACCCAAAGTTTTGAATGGTAGAGTTTGTGAAATAGTTAATGGCCAGAGAGTGAGAGGATGAAAGACAAAAATAAGTAGTAAATATAGGTGAGGATATGAGCATGAGAGAGAGACATTCCTTAAACTGGAGCATCAAGCTAGGACAACAAAGGAGTTTACAAAATCAGTTTTGACCGGCTGAAAATCCCACAGTTTAGAAAATCTGCTCCTGGGAATGAATATAGGACAGCAATGAAGTGAGCACAGAGTAGAGATAAAAAAAACCCACATCAAACAAATGGAGAGACAGAGATGTAAATCTTGAAAGTCCAAATGACAGAACACAAGATACTAAGAGAAAAAAGAGTTACTGAGGCAGGCATGTACATTCTTATCATGCTATCACAGGCTGCTTGTGGCATCAACAGAGAGATGTATACTGTATGGGTGGAAGAGATAAAGAAATCAGGACAGGTGGGTTTTATTTCAGGGGGAAGCCCATCCAGCAGCCCAGACAAAGATCAACATGCCACCTGCTCACCTGATAGATGGCCAACCCCTAATGATGGGGCATAACCCCCTTTCTATAAATAAGCCCATAGAGGTGGGTCAAAACAACACAGCCACAATTATACTAGAGATTATTAAAATAAAGGTTAAATTGGCTGCAAGATATTTGAGCAAGACATTTTTACTGGATTGTTAATATTTACTACGCATGCAGTATAACAATATGTTTGGGTCAACAAATATCTTAAACAATAAACCAAATTTTACATTTATATTGATTATATTGATACATTTATTAAAGGGGTCATATGATGCTGCTAAAAAGAACATTATTTTGTGTATTTGGTGTAATGAAATGTGTTTATGCGGTTTAAAGTTAAAAAAACACATTATTTTCCACATACTGTACATTATTGTTTCTCCTCTATGCCCCGCCTTTTTGAAATGCGTTGATTTTTACAAAGCTCATCGGTCTGAAAAGCGAGGTGTGCTGTGATTGGCCAGCTATCCAGTGCATTGTGATTGGCCGAATACCTCTGAGAACGGCGCGGCTGGCGGAGCCGACGAAGGAGCGAATATCTCTTTGGATTTGAGACTTTAGTCTTTGCAACTTTACAGATCTTCTTTATGCACCAAGAGCTTGTAACACTCCAAAGAGAAAGGAAAAATTGAAATCGCATCATATGACCCCTTTAATATAAATAATTGAATCATATTTTTTTCCCATTATAATTTATTACATTATTGTAAGATTTTTTTTATATATCTGAATAATTATTAAATTGTTAAAATATCAAATTGGATCAGTTATCTCACTATGTTATCTCTTAACTTATACATTTGATAAGTCTCAAATTTCTCACTCTGCAATTAAAAAGCTTGGAGTCGATAATATTTTTTCATGTTTCTGAAAGACATCTCATGCTCATGATGGCTTCATTTATTTGACTGAAAATTTAACTAGAGATTATTCAAATAAATGCTGAATTTATTAAAAATATTTTCCATTCAGTTATATGATATTTAATAAAAATATTGTTTAAGTATAGTTAACACTATATTTTATATTTACATTGAAGAATTTACATTGAAGAATTTTATATTTACATTGAAGCATGCATATTAGACTGGTCAAATTAAATCATAATATTTTTTTATTATAATGTTGTAATTAAAAACATAATAATTATATATTATTAAGCTATTCTAATAATATTGCATAATATTCTAATAATGATTAAATTGTTAAAATGTCAAATGTAATAATTATACATCTGATAAGTTTCTCACTCTGGACTTGAAAAACAGCCACAAAAAGCTAGCTTTGCTTTGAAGCACAGTACATGAATCACTATATTTTAGCCATCGTTCAAAGTTCATGCACTCTTTCCTCTGATGCCCTGTTAGAAAGGGGTCAAAAATTTGCATCCACTCCACACTTCCATCTTCCACCTTCAACTTTTTCCTCAGAGTCTTTTTTACTGGCTATCAAAACAGGACGCATCAACGGCACCTCAGAAGAGGTGTGCCTCGCATTTCCTGCCTGAGCGCTAGCTCCACAAAACTTTAGCTTTCCACTCCCAAAGAATAGTGTCAAGCAGTCTGCGTGACATCCTCTGAGCTGGCAGTTCAGCAGACGATGCTTTTAATGCAGATTTTAATCGCTTCCACACCACTGAAGTCATCCCAATGGGAATGACATGCGCTGGTGACTGGGAGATAAGTTGGCATTTTCACGTTTTACTCACGCAAATGTGCGCTATTTGCAAGTATCTGTTGACAAACTCACAAAAAGACAGTTTCTAGCTTCCTGTCATTGCCCCTTGCTTATTTTATTGTTAGCACTGCCATTCAAGATACATTAGCTTCATTAAATGCGAGAGAGAGAGTCGCATAAATTGTACAAGTGTGAGGTCTGAGCAATGAATATAATTATGGCTCTGAGCTAATGAACCCATTGTGTCTGGAAATAATGAAACTATTCTGCAGTAGCTTTCCCTCTCTTCAAATGATTTGGTAATCAACACCACTTGGGTTCACTAAAGATGGTAAAAATCTATTCCAATGTATATTAATTACTTAATGATAAGTGCACACTTTTAAATAAGCCATTTATTTACAGAGATTTCAAAATAAATTCATTCAAAAGTACTCAAAGCACCCTTAAGATACCACGTGGAATGCCCCAAAAGATCTGACGACCACCGACCAATCAGTATTTCGGTACTTGAGTACTTTTTAATCAGATAAAAAGAGAGAGAGCAGGTTGTCTGATTGGATCTGAGAGGACCGAGAGTGGTTGTTTCCTCATTGCAGTATCTCGCTTTATCAGCGTTGGCTGGCTGCACCTCCTCAGGATTCATGAGTTACTCTCACACCCAGGGAGGGTGATAATGAGATTGGCTCTGGGCCATCAAACTCACCTTTTTACTGGCCGTGCCATGTCAGCTTACTGGTACACACACACATTAACCAGTGCAGACGGAGATATGCATGGATGGGCGCACGCATGCTTCACTACTCTATGTACAATTGCATTCGCCTTTGAAGCCATGCAGTGTAAACAAATGCTGGTAAATAAACTGGAATGAGGACTGTTCCTTCAGGCCATGTGGAAAGTGAGAAGAGCTCAGCATTTCATCACAGATTGCAAATGTTGATGTAAAGGAAGGTTACTCATGCTTTTCCAAGCATATTTCAAGCAGATTTATTGGTAAAACTTTATTTTGCTACTTACTTTAGAAATTCTGTTGACTATAAGTAACTTTGCAACTATATATCAACCACCAGTTATTAGAGTATTAGTAAATTGCCTACTTAACATCTGCAAACACTTTATTTTGTTGGTGCCCCTACAGACATTCTACTGACTATAAGAAACTTTGCAAATACATTTCAATTTATTCTACAAACCCCAAACCTAATCTACTAATACTCTTATTAGAGTTAGTTGACATGTGTTTGCAAAGTAACTTATAGTTAGTAGAATGTCTAAAGTGGACTGTCGAAATAAAGTGTAACTGATTTTTCAATAATACAAGGTATATGGCCATATCCACAAAACAGAACAAGCTTAGGGATGCCTTATATTTTGGCACCAAACTGATTAAAGTCCCTCTACAATCACTAATTTTATCAATTAAAACTCACCTTTTTCATCCAAATTATATATTTTTTCCCCATGAAAACAATGTATTCACATCTTAAAATGGAATATAGCTCTTGAATATAACTCTACACCCTTACCTCATTGAGTATGCGTGAAATCATGAATATGATAATTAGTCCCCTCCTCCACTCAAACACACCAGCTCGAACCTGCTCCACTTTCATTCAGTTAACTGAAGTAGTAAATGCTACACAATGGCAAGTGGCAATCTTGGATTAATGGTTATTGCTATGTCATTCATTGCAGTTCCGAGAATGAATTCTTGAGTGAGTGCGCAAAAAGTGTGCAAAAAGCACTCCCCTCACAATCACTAAAAGGCTGTCACTCATCGTAATTCATCGTGATCTCACGAAGTTACGTTATAATCAATGAAGCTCTACACTGCACAGTTAATCTCGTATTTACATTGTATCTACACCTTCTTATGAGAGGATCTGCGATCGTGCAGACCTCAGCACTGAAAGAAAAGCCTTTGAGCGAAAGAAAAAACACCTCTGAATGACCACTGCATTCAGGAAACTAACACATATGTCTACGATTGGCTACATTACTCAACGCTGCAAAAGCACATGAAATAGAAACCTTTGACCAGATATGAAAAGCCCTGGTAGTTAAATAATATAATATATATATAAAAAAAGTAACAAATGCTTCTATCCAAATCATACATCTATGAATGATGACTGGCATTTCAAATCACTGTATAATACATAATCTATATTTAGGATTGCTAAAAATATAGTATAAATATATGTTTTCTCTACTGTACCTATTCAGAGGATCCACCACTATGGCTCTAGGGTGAGACATGTCTCCCTCCAAAAGAGTCTTCCTGGTTTCAGATGCCCACTCCAGCCTAGCCACGCTGATGGTTTTTCTGTAGCCATCATTGGTCCAGTAGAGATTATTTCCAATCCAATCCACTGAAATCCCCTCCACATTATCAAGATCTGTAAGAGCACACACAATTTGGCTGCTGAAAAGCTGTTATCGAAAAAAATAACAAACTTTGTACCATTTATATGATTTCAATTCATGCAATTTCAGGTGTAAACAGAGTCTATTTGTAAGAAAATGAAGCAACTTTACAAACTGAAAACACCAATAATATGAAGAAGAATGCAAAATGTTCAGTATTTACCATCTTTGAGAATTGTTTCCCGGCTGCTTCCATCGACTTTCTGCCGCCCTATCAAAAAGCTTGTAGTATCAGCGAAGTAAATGTTTCCTGTTTCAGCATGATAGTCAAGAGCTCTTGGATTCACCAAGTCCTCAATAGGAACCATGTACTCATTGCTAGACTTCACATTCATGTCCAGACCGTGGATTATCCCAGGTCGTCCCTTTCCATAGAAGAGGAATAGATCATTCTTGGGTTCTGTGAAGACACAGATAGAAAGTATTAACATAAGTCCTTCTATGCCATATACACTACCAGTCAAAAGTTTGTAATAATTATGAATTTTTTTTTGTCACATGATCCTTCAGAAATCATTCTAATATGCTGATTTGCTGGTCATTTTTTATTAGTGCTACAAGTATTTATAATGGTTCTTATTATTACCAGTGTTTCTTATTATTGCTGCATATTGATGAATACAAAGTAAAAAAATAACTTTATTTTAAATAGCAATCTTTTTTAACATAAATGTCTTTACAGTTAATTTCAGATTATTTTAAGCTGTCCTTGCTGAATAAAAATATTTGAATAAAATATAAATAAAAGATGTAAAAAAAAATGAATAGTACTGTATCTCGGTTTCCACAAATATATTAAGCAAAAAACTGTTTTCAACATTGATAATAATATGAAATGTGTATTAAGCACCAGCATATCAGAATGATTTCTGAAGGATCATGTGACACTAAAGCCAGGAGTAATGATTTCTGAAAATTCAACATCGCCATCACAGAAATAAATTACATTTTAACATATATTACAACAGAAAACAGTTATTCTAAATTATATTAATATTTCACAATGTTACTGTTCATACTGCATTTCTGATCAAAGAAATGCACCCTTGAATAGCATAAGAGACTTCTTTTAAAAACATTTTTAAAAATGATAATTATTAAAAATATTTGAATAAAAGTGTTTAATTTTTTACTTTGATCCCAAATCAGTTGCGTGAAGATCTACAAAGCAAAATACTGGCAGAGGCAGACGTGTTAACCCCCTGGGGTCTGAGGGTGTTTTGGAGGCCTGGAGAACTTAGAGAAATGAATGGAGCAATCAGCATCCCCAGGCAAAAAATATCTTGATTGAGAGGATTTATTTGACAAGCTCCAGCAATGATATTTTTGTTCATTGGGACTCTGTTTAAACAATAAATCTCCTGTTGTTAGATTAGCACAGGCACACAACAGAGGCTGAGGTTATCCATGGGCTTGCAACAAGCTCAAATAAATTAACCTCTAGTCACAGTGGGGATAAAACAAAGGGCAGCCTGGTCTATCTGTTATGCGGCAGGACGATGGGAAAGGAGATGGATTCTGGGTAAAGAGAGGGACCTCACCTCAACATCCACCTCCTCCCTCATGGGACCACACCAGTGTGGGTGAGACCACACAAATATCACTTCAATTTATCATTCTGAGTGGAAGAGCTCCACTACCTTGAAGACAATTAAGCGGTTTGAGACCTATATATCAAAAAACACAGGGACTACTGGATGCCACAGTCATTTAGCATAGCTTCTCAACTGATGGGAAGAGGCAGGAAGTAGAACATCTGGGTGGCGGTATAAATCAGAAACGTCTCAAGACGCACAGCTTGGTTCATTATTGCAGTCACTTCATGCTTAACTCAGGATCGTCATTAATTGACCCATAGCTTTCATTGTCAACTAAGTAAAACGTCCATTGATCAGGAGGATCTGCGTATAGGGGAACAGAGTGGAAATGGCAGTAATGGCAGTAATGAATCATGCTATAGGCAGTCAATAAAATAACATCACAACCACGTGGGCCAATCTCCTTAAAAGTTCATCTCCATCTCTGTCAGTGCCAAGACTGGCGCAAATGCAGAACCGCTCAATCTTCCTCCTTAATAGTGTAACAACACGCACATTTCAATTTCCAGCTCTAGGTAGCTGACGGGAATCGAATAAAACAAAGACATATTCCATCACCATTTCTGCAGGGATGACGTGACATTAGGTGTGGTGTGGTTCAACTCTAATTTTATGAAGCTATGAGAATACCTTTATGCGCAAAGAATGCGTTGTGGTACTCTTGTGAATGCACAGTGGAGACTGACCCGAAAGAGAAGAAATCGTTGAATAAAGTCACTATTTTTGTTTTCTTTATGCACAAAAAGTATTCTCATAGCTTCAGAAAATTAAGGTTGAACCACTGATGTCACATGGACTTGTTTAACAATGTCCTTTCCTTTCTGGGCCTTGAACGTGGTACAGTAGTTGTGTTGCTGTCTATGGAGGGTCAGAAAGCTCTTGGATTTCATCAAAAATATCTTAATTTGTGTTCCGAAGATGAACAAAGGTCTTACGGGTTTGGAACGACATGAGGGTGAGTAATTAATGACAGAATTTTCATTTTTGGGTGAACTATCCTTTTAGGATTTCAAGACAAACACTCACTGGAATGAGGCTACTTAGATTTACTTGATTATCCCTTATTATAATTTTTATAAAAATCATGTTAAATTGTTTCAAATATGATATATCAGGGTCTTGTGGAATGTTTATTTGTACATTTCTCAATCATCATTGTATTACATTGCATTATATGTTTTACCCCCACAATAAAAACTACAGAGCTTTGATCATTTTTAGGTTTTGTCTTTTAGTAAAGGCTGAAAAATATATATTTTTTCATACTATTACGTGATAATTCAGGCTTACAGGGTTAAAAGTTACACTGACAGTCTTTACTATTAAGTAAATCTTATACTATTACTAGAAAGGACCTCTACAGCCCTGAAAGACAGTGGTGACTTGACTTGACTTGACTATTATTATAATCATTATTATCATTATAAATCATATTATTTCAGAACAACACATTTGAACAGCTACAGTGCACAAAAGTAAGGCTGTGAACTATGGTGGACTGACTTTTGCAGGACAGCCCATCACTTCCCAGGCTGAATCCGGTACGACAGCGGCAGCTCCGGGATTTGTAGCTCCCGCTGAGAAGGCAGATGTGCGAGCATCCTCCTGGTTTACCATAAGGGTCAACTTCACACGCATGGCCCTTGACTGAAGAGAGGACACTTGTGTCACATTTGCAATTAGCATATTCATATATGCATATAATCTTGAAGAATGTATTGTTGTTTTAAAATATATAATACAAAACCTGAAACAAAAGCCAAAAAGTGATGCACATGATGCAGGAAAAACAAAAGAAAACAGATGCATAGACATGCATGCTGTTCGGTCTAAACAAGCAATTCAAACCAAACACATACTTTACCTTTCGGCTGACTGAGCTTGTGGTAAACCCGTATTGTTTTTGCATTTCCTATGCTGGTTAGCGTCTCCGGGTCTGTGACATTAAAGCGATTTATCCGTAAGATGTCTACCACTGCTCCACTGGAGGGTTCAGAGCGAGTTGCGTACAAGTAGTCCTCAAAGACAGCTAATCCATGAAGGTGGGCCACCTAGAAAAAGGAACATTGACTACTTCAGGTTGATTAGAACACCCAGAAGCTACTTAGCTAGGTAAATATCACCTTGTAAGCTCAACAAAAAGCAGAACAGCACAGATACAGTCCTTGGTATTTCCCTTTGATTCAACATCAACATTCAACATCGAATTAGCCATTAGCTAAAGCTGTTATTAGACTTAATTTGACCTGGCAACAACCCACAATCTGAATAAAGAGGTGCAGATTTGCAGACAGGCGGAAGGTAACGGAATCGTGTTGATATGCATTCAGGCAGTTCAGGATGTTTGGCTGGGTCAGCTAGAGTGCATGTGTTTCTCTGGGGACACCTCGATTCTGTGCAGTGATTCTAGCCTACATGCTATCTCTGCAAGCAACATGTGACAGGAGCAGACTGGGAGTGCTGAACCCTGCCTGCAAATACACACACATTAAAATGTGCATTGTGCTTCATCTAAACCCACAGGGAGATAATTCATCCTCTCTTTCCCTTACTGCAAGAGGTAAGAAATAGTGGCAAAATAGTGTGGCTCATAATGCTATTCTCGTTTAAATTTATAGTCAGATACTCAACCATTCCTCCAGGGCAAGAGTGGATATTCCAGTGTCCCCACAAAGTATTTGGACAGTTAATGCACAATTAAAATTACATTTTTTGCCATTCTAGCAATTACTTTTAATCAACTGGTTTTGAGATCAGTTTTAGTGGATGTATAAAGTGAGTTCACACAGGGGTCCATCATATTAACAAAGAACATTTCATAATGATACTATATGAAAGCCAGTTTCCACCTCTGAACCACGTTTGGGTCGGTACAGTTTCTGAAAGAAGGGTAACAATTTAGTATAGGGACCAATTCTCACTATTAACTAGTTACTTATTAGCAGCCTATTAATAACATATTGGTTGTTTATTAGTTCTTATAATGCACATATCCTTAATTCTACCCAATACCTAAACTTCACAACTAAATAAAAAGTTCTCCTGCAAGGGTGCCTAATTAGAAAGGGTATCGTCACATAATAAGAAACCCGTTAGAAAAACAATGAAGTCGAAAAGGGTAGATACCGTTTACTAGCATATTGGATAAGTATATCTTATAAATATGCAGAAACTCACCTTAATTTGCGATGGAAATTAAATGTGTTAGCAACCTCTCACCAATACGTAGCAGCTCACATTTAAGAGCTCCATTAAACCAAGCAAATCCGCACCTGCCTGCATACAGTCATCCATTGCTCAATGTACGTGGCCTTCTACACTTTCCAACAATGAGAAGATCTTTGGGTTGCTTAGCTGAGGTCTACTTTTGAATAATAATGATCCATAATTACCATCCTCTTAAGTGCACTTCAGGTAAAATATTCAAATGGTGAAGCTGTTTCTGTAGCCCGTGTTCATTTAAACTAATTAATGCAAGAACTAGCTTGAGAAATTAAAACGCAGATGAAGCCACACAGATACAGTCGCTGCTAGGTATAAATGTCATAACCAATTAATACTTGAAATCAATCTGTGTACAACTGTGTTGGTTTCTTTCTTCCCCTATCAGGAATGATTTAAATCTGGCATCAGACAAACAACGCTTTACTTCCCTTCACATCACCATTGGTAAGTATTCATATCATATTAATTTTACTATTAAGAGCTTATCTAAACAACATCTTTTTTGGTGTATTAAAAAATGGTAACATTAGCAAAATTTCGGAATGATTTCGCAGACAAAAAAGTCCATTGTCCATTGTCAATAGTGTAGTGCAGCTCACACAGAAGTCACTTTCAAACCAAGCAGTTTTTTTCCCCTCCAAATTTGCATGACCAATGTGAACATGAGCGAAATCAACATAGGTAAATTTTTTGCTCAGTCACATGGATTCAAAATGAAATGACGGGATTTTTGCATTCAAAATTTCGCCAAGCATCAGTAAATGTGACTGCACCTTTTGGCTAGGATAACCTTAAGAAGAACTCTCTTTTATGATCATCTGCTGCTAAGCTACTACATTTGTTATTCCACCCCTGTACTGTTCAAAAGTTTGGGGTCAGTATTATTATAATTTTAAGAAATTTGTATTATTATTATTATTATTATTACTATTATTACTATGATAAATATTGAGGCAAAAGTTGTACTTAATGGTTTGTTAATAGTGAGAATTTGTCCGTAAAATTTCGATCGAATGAAGTATCTTATGCTCACCAAGGCTGCATTTATTTGACCAAAAACTAAGTAAAAACAGTAATATTGTGAAATATTATTACCATTTAAAATAACTTCTTTCTATCTGAATATACTTTAAAATTTAATTTATTCTTGTGATGGCAACAGCAGCTATTACTCCAGTCTTCAGTGTCACATGATCCTTCAAAATTTTTGTATGGACACCATCACGTAAAGTTTGCATTTATTTAAAGAAAATATCAATTTAATGTGCTAAATGCTAAATAAAACTATTAATTTCTTTATAAATCAATCAATCAATCAATCAATCAATCAATCTTACTGACCCCAAACCTTTGAATCATAGTGCATGTAACATATAATAGTCACAGTCATAAAACTGATATAAAATTGCAATTGAAAATAAAATATCAATAAAGAGAAAATAATGAAAACTTTTTACCTATTATTAAATCACTTAAATCACAAAATATATTTTTGTGCAACTGTTTGCTTGAAAGTTTTTTTATGCAACTATCTAATGGAATTACATTCATGAATTTTTAAGTGCAGCTTAAGTATCCAAACACTCTGGTGGCCACTGCATATCAAATGTAATTATTTAAATATATATATTTGCGTCAGTATTATTATAATTTTAAGAAATTTGTATTATTATTATTATTATTATTACTATTATTACTATGATAAATGTATTTATTTTTGCAAAAAAAAAAAGCACTCAATTGATCAAATGTGACAGACGTGTCCACAAAAATATAATGCAGCACAACTGTTTTTAACATTGATAACAATGAATGTTCAAAATGAAATGACGGGATTTTTGCATTCAAAATTTCGCCAAGCATCAGTAAATGTGACTGCACCTTTTGGCTAGGATAACCTTAAGAAGAACTCTCTTTTATGATCATCTGCTGCTAAGCTACTACATTTGTTATTCCACCCCTGTACTGTTCAAAAGTTTGGGGTCAGTATTATTATAATTTTAAGAAATTTGTATTATTATTATTATTATTATTACTATTATTACTATGATAAATGTATTTATTTTTGCAAAAAAAAAAAAGCACTCAATTGATCAAATGTGACAGACGTGTCCACAAAAATATAATGCAGCACAACTGTTTTCAACATTGATAACAATGAATGTTTCTTGAGCACCAAATTTTCACATGATCTTTCAGGAATCATTCTAATATGTTAATATTAGGATGATTTCTGAAGAATCATGTGACAATTAAGACTGGAGTAAAGGCTGCTGAATATTCAGCTTTGCCATTACATAAATAAATGTGATTGTAAACTATAATAGAAAAGAGTATTTAAAAATTTTTAAACAACATTTCACAACATTACTGTTTATACTGTATTCTTGATCAAATAAATGCAGCCTTGGTGAATATAAGAGACTTCTCTGCAAAACATAAACAAAATTCTTCAACCCCAAATCTTTAAACAGTAATGTATAAAGCTGCAAAATGACAAAAAAAAAGAACAAGAACTCACTTGATATCCCTGGATGATAGTGTGTCTGTTTTTGCCATTGTAATCCACCATTTCAATGTAATCCAGATATGCGTCTGCCCAGTACACCAACTTTTTTACCAGATCCAATGCCACGGCAGTCAGCCGCTCAACCTTATAATCCACAAGTCGAGTTCTGTTGGTGCCATCCATGTTGCAGCGCTCCAGTTTGGCTTGATTCCCGTAGTCAGTGAAGAAGAGCATCCTGCAAGTGATCAGGAAGTGCAATTGTTTTTATTAAAACATATTGAGGTCACCCAAAAAATGAAACTTCTATCCTAATTTGCTAATCTTCATGTCATTCCAAACCCGTAAATCTTTCCATAAGACAACAGCTAGAAGTGACCAAGGAAGCATTCTGTACACTATACAGGTTTGAAACAACATTTGGTCGAGTAAATAATGTCACATTCTTTCCTATTCCCTTAAAAGTACACATTACTGTGACACATAAAACAACAAGATCTATTTTTCATCACTGGCTGTTCCTGTAAGACTTTCTTTTTGTTTCCACCCATAAAACATGTTGCCAATTAAAGCAAGACCTCATTAGTGACAGGCATAAATGCATTTATCAAATGACGCCATCCTCCTTTGAAGTATTTCAATTACAGTAGCCCTGCTCAAAAAAAGATGCCCTTTGTGTATGCAAATAAATGACCAGGCTACAAACAGCTACAAAAAGTCTACCAGTGATTGCAAAGTGTGTTCGACTGAGTGTTCAAGCTCTAACAACATCAGATACCTAGTGGCTGATGCAAACACATAATTTAATTAGGAATCTAACAAGGAAAGAGTTCACATGCAGCCAGCAGTCCCCAGGTGCTTAATTGCTCCAGAGAAGCAAACATAAAACATAAAGGAAATTAAAAAACTTCCCCATAAGGAGCTTTTTATCATGGCAGATCCATCTCGTAGTCTGTTGTTATCCAGAATTCTTTGCAGCGCAGTATCAACCTTTTCTTGTAAGTCATTTCATTTGTCCCTTGGGGACTGAAGTAGGAGAACTCATTAAATGTTTCAAAGTCAGACTTTTAGCTGATTAGAATATTAGTAAAAGATGTAAAAAGCATGTCTCTCTAAGGCTTCTGCTTCTTGACCCTCCTCAAATCTTTTGTTTTCTGAATGCTAGAAATAATTGAACCTTGTTTCAGTGATGCTTTTCCTGCCTGCCAACAATAAAAACTAATTGGCTCCTGTAACACGTACAAAGTTCCAGTACACTGTGGTGTGTTTGACTTGCTCTGTGTTCCTCAGCCAGATTCTTTTTTTTTCAAATTTGGAACAGTTCAGCCCTCAATACAGAAACTGATACTACACTGTTCCATAAAGAAAAGAACAATTCATACTAGAAGGGAAAACAAAAACATTAACTGCATTGTTCCGTTATGTTCAAAGTCGTACAAACAGGATTCAAAATCAGATAGACATACTCTCAGCCACATCCTCAGACCACCCACTGTCTAGTGCATATTGTACAAAAACTGGAAAGCACATTTTCAATTTGGCAAGCTTCACTGTTTTTAACTTGACATACCAGCTTAAAAATGCAACACTCAAGTAACAAGCCACTTGAAAGTAAGGAATAAATACATTATACACTACCGTTCAAAAGATTGGTGTTCTTTAAGAAATTATTACTCTTATTCAGCAAGGATGCGTCAAAGGCATTTATAATGTTACAAAAGATGAAAGAAAAAGATGAAAAGATGTTTGCTGAGCACCAGATCAGCATATTAGAGTAATTTCTGAAGGATCATGTGACACTGAAGACTGGAGTAATGATGCTGAAAAATGTGTCGACCATTACAGGAATAAATGGTCACATTTTAAGTTTGAAGACAATTCTAAACTATAATAAATTAACTATTAACTACAACCTTTACCTCAATAAACTCTTAATTTGCTGATTATTAATAGTTAGTAAGGTAGTGGTTACATTTTGGTATGGGGTAGGGTTAAGGGATCTAAAATATGGTCATGCAGAATAAGGCAGCGGTTCCCAATCCCAGTCCTCGCATGTTCATATTTTGCATGTCTCTCTTAGCTAACACACCTGATTCAGATAACCAGCTCGTTAGAAGAGAGCTACATGAACAGTGTTCCGATTGATATGATCTCTACACAGTGTTCATTGCTCCCTACTCCCTGAGCAGGGGAAATCCATTGAAGTTTTCTTTCGGAACATTCATTCATGGATTTGCATTTATTTGCGTTATTTGGAAACGCTGGAATAAGGCATCGCTATGTGCTTTGTACGTAATAATAAACAGCCAATATGCTAGTAATAAGCATGCTAATAAGCAAACAGCAAATAGTGAGAGTTGGTCCCTAAACTAAAGTGCTACCGAATATATTACATTTTGAAACATTAAAATAGATGGTTTTAAATTGTACTAATATATGTTTTGTTTAAATAAATGATTATATTATATATTGTCAACAAGAGGATCCATCTCTTTCTGAGCAAGCCACTGCCATATATTAGATTCAAGTGCTGCTGAATATGATTTTTAACACCAAAATAAATGACATACAGAAGGATAAAGCTGATAAGGGATCTGCAAGTTCAGTGTCTTTTTCCTGCTATTATATGGAAGAAAAGCTTTCATACAGCAATCCATGATATTATTCACTCATCCACATTTAATCTGCGAGATGGCTGGGTCATTGTGACTATGATAAAGCAGTTTAATCTGCATAGAACACATTTAACACTTGATTTATGTATATCTTAAAAAGTATGTTGCCGTTATATTTTTTTATACATTGTTTAATTTTATTGGTAAAGATCAGCAAATTAATAAGATAATAATTTTCAGTGTTTGTATGGCAAAGATCAGCAAATTAATAAGGCGAGAATGGTGATGTGTCATCATTTAATAAAAAAAAAATAGCTACTTTTATTAATAATCAAAACAAAATATTCTCCTGCCACAGTTCGTAACGAACAATACAGTTTGTTAGGCTTACTGTAGACATTGTTGCCAAGCAATTTAGCAACTTGCTACATTTAGAGAACATATAATCCTCATCAGAATCTAGAATTTAGAATTAATAAAATAAATCATATTTATTAATTACTGTATTATCAGCGACATTCAACAGGTCTGCAATATCTCCAACGAAACACACCAAGAATCAGTACTACATAATTAGAGGACAACAAAGGCAATAAAGCAAAATGAATTAAAAAATAAATCCATAACTTGTTTATATGCCGTATATTGCTCTGCGCTCTAGCACTGAGTGTGTGTTTGAGGCAAACAAACATTTTCCACCATTGTTCACTGTACTGTGTATATACTTTCTACATCTGATTCTAATAATACAAACAGATGAGACATGGATGCAGAACATATTCTTGCAGTGAATGTTGCATTCTGATACCACATAACAATAACCACAGAATGATAAATCAACAATACTTTATTTATTTGTTTGGTGATTAGATAACAAACTCAATAATCCTAGACAAACCACAAAACACAATGGGAACCAATCTGACCCAGTCATACATCTCATCTGTTTCTTTAGACCTTTCAACCCTGACTTTAAGTAATCACTGCAAGGTGACACAATGGTCCAACCCAAACCCGGACCGCAGGGGAATTTCATTACTGTAGAGAATACCAAACTGAAAATGCCTCCCCTTTCTTTCACCAAGACAGATTACCAAACAAGAGTGTGGGTGGGGGTGGGGGGTGGGGTGGCTCGAATAGCGGATGTATAAAGATTTGCGCACAGCTCTGTTTTCATTTTGCTCTAAATGAAATTCAAGTTTCACACTCTCCACTGACTAAGAAAAATGTCTCACCTTGCTTTTTCGAATTGATTTTGAGGAATAAGTTAGACTTTGAAAAGCGAGGTTAAACCAAGTTCAGTCTTATTCCCTCTCTGGGATTTTTGTTTCAAATTAGAAAGCTACATTTTACATAAAGCCTCTCCAGAAGCGTACAAGAGGACGGAGGCTCCTTCAGGAAAACAGGCGAGAAATTGGACAAAAAAATAGGGAAGGAAAAATATTTCAGAACCACAAACGAAACACTTAACGTTTCATGAACTCCTTCCATAACTACTACGCCTCATGCTGAGCCACTATCACAAACCGCCTCAATTTCTTTTGTTTTCACTCAAGCTCTCCAGGCTGACAGACCTCCTGCGTTCCCTCAGCCTCCCTCACACACAAGCAGCTCCAACCTCATCTCGCCAATTACAGGAGGAAGACCAGAAAAAGCAGAACGGCAATGTTATGTAGTAAACTGCACTTTGCTGAAGCCTGGAGGTTTAACCGCTGCACTCCTCTCCCACATTCCCGGGAGGAAACTGGCTGGATGCATTGAAGGCCATGTACAAATGTGAGAGAGCCATTCCCGTGGGTTATGTTTATGTAAACGCACCAACGGCGCGTTAAAAAAAAGCGTTTAAGTTGGTACAATTACATGCTCATCATGGACCATAAAAGGACAGAAAAAGGCATGTTCACAGTGAATGGAGGAGGAACAGTGTTGAGCTTGTTTGATAAGGGTAAAAAGGGCAAACTTCAAGTTTTTCCTAAACCGGATTTTCTGCTTAAGGTCGGCTATGTGAGGTGAATAAGGGGATCTTTCAAAAACATATGGGAGCCCAAGAGAAAAGCTCAAAACCAGAAGCATATGTTTCTAAAGCCATATCCTACAGCATATGTACTGCACACCGAGAGCTTTGCAGAGTTGAAAGCTAGAAAAACAAAGCAATTCTGTATCTAGCCAAGCGTTTTATTTGGCCAAAAAGACTGAAGCATTTGCTTTCACTTTACTTGTGCACTTTGTACAACTTCTGCTTTCAAATCGTAGATAATTTTATTATAGCCTATATATTTTTCTTTGCCCATAATGAATACAGTGGTGGCCATTGTTAAATTATTATTAGAACACTAGTATTTTCACCAGCTAAAAATGGTTTTAAGTCAGTTATTTTTGTCTTTTGCTGTAGTGTGTCAGTAGGATATATCAGTTTACATTTCCAAGCATTCATTTTGCCATTAATTGTAATAATTCAGTGAGATTTTTGTTTGCACAAGGAGTCTGACAACAGCCAGTGCTCCACACAGAGATCTGATCTAATCATCATCCAGTCTGTCTGGAATGACATGAAGAAACAGAACAAACTGAAACTAAATCCAGAAGAACTGTGGCAATGTCTCCAAGATGCTTCAAGAAACCTAAAAAAATTACTTTTATTCCTACAGACACCATATGGAGCATCGAGATGCCTTTGCAAAAAAATAATTTTTTACCTTAAAAAAGCCGCCATATTGAGTGTTACAATTTCTATCATTCATATGTATGAATAGACCACCTCTGCCTTATACTGTACAGTCGGCAATAAAACATACTTTAGCACTAAAATGCCAAACACTAAAGCGATGCAACTAGAGAATTCAGTGTGCATTCCATTCAAAATCTCTTGAAAGTTTTTGAAAGATCTGCGAGGTTGTTGATGATCACAGGAGAAAGAACACAGCATTTAGACTCAAAGAGATAAATGGCTGTCATTTCCTTTAAACACGCCTTCATTCAGGGCAGTCAGGATTTCGTTTTTGTCAGAGTCACAGCACGAAAACAAAAGCATGACAACCACACACACCGAAGAACGGAAGTGAAATTGATGTCCTGGGCTCTCCTTGCAGTCTTTAGTCTGCTGAACACCGGTGCTACAATTTAGGTTCACTGGGCGCAAGGCGTCTCATTAAAAAACCCGGAACAGAGTGCTCTGCCTATCCGTGCACTCTCATGAATAAATGGGACAAACTCTCTCCTGAATTCCTATTCTAAGCTCGCCGGGAATATTACCACGGCGCTCCTTTTAGCGGCTAATGACTAGAATAATCATGCTGCCCTTCTCTCCTTTGAGGACTCTTTGTGTTCTTTTACTAATTTCTCCCGAAACATTTCCACAATCACCATGCTGACGTGAGGGATCCGCCACCCCCTTGTTTCAACTGCGGCTTTGTGGTGTCAAAGCAAAACAAACCTCATGTAAAGCAGATTTCTGCAAGGGCGTTCGAGACTGTGGGATGCTGGATAAATCATGGAATACTAATGACACTCCTGACTGTGGGAGTCGTAGCACAATCATGCAACCAGACAGTGTCGAAAAGAAGAGTAAATATTGAGCTCTGGGAACAGTACAGACAAGACACATTCAGATAAATATTTGCCTAACATATTGCAATATGTGTGAGAGGATTTAGATTATCAAAGGCCCTAGTCAAAGATGAAATCTCACTTCATGCATTTTCAACTCACCCCATTAGAGGATCCAGAGCGATTGCTTTAGGGTTCAAAAGGTCGAGGTCTATCACCGTAACACAGGTGTCTCCGTACTGGTTGCAAACGAATATCCTGTCGCTTGCTTGATCCACGAAGTAAAAGTTTCCTGTGAGCCAGTCAAAGGCTAAATGATCAACGTCTGAAACAAAGGAAAACATGGTAAATTTACACAAAACAAGATGATATATTGATGTGACACATCATTAATTGGCATATGTTCATGCACACAACATTGATAATTCTTGCCATGAAGTGTTAATCAATCAATCATATTCATGAAGACCTTATTCATGAAAATAATTTCCTAACCTACATATTACAATTGTTACTTTTCTTTTTTTTAATTAATATTTCATTGTTAAATGTTGTTAGTGCCACTTTATATGATGTATTATAAAGAATATTCATCCATTTTAATTGTATTTTAGATGGAATATAAAAAATACGTAATTAAATGCATCAACAAGCATGATAAACACACTAGAAGAAATAAGTCAAACAAACAGTGCACTTTTTAAACTAAAAATAAAAAAGCCTACCATTGAACAAAAACAGTGCCCCATAAACTAAGTAATATTAGTACAATTTATTTACTTTTTCAAGATCATAAACTTGGGGTCCATTAGAGGCTCTTAATGCACTGTGCCAGACTTGAAATATGCTTTAACTGAAATGCTTTGCTTTAAGTCAAAGAAAATTTCGGTTTAGAGGCTATTGTTTGGATCAATATCCTGAAATGAGAGTATGTTCTTATTCTCTGATTCAACGCTGAAAACTAATAGGCTAATTATTAAAAGAGTAATAAATCATTTTCGATTTGAGATCTTTTAATGAATACTTAATGGATAGATACTGTAGGATGAACTATATGTGCATAAACCATTTAATGTAGCGGTAAATAAATTATAAGCTCTGTTAGCTTCCATACAGCTTGCATTGATAAGCACTACGCAGTCAAGCAGAACTCAGTGTTACACTAAATGTTTTGTTCAGCATGAGAAATAAGGTCTCATGAGTAAAGGATAAAAACGTTTAACTTCAACTTTAAGCCAGATTTGTTTTACCTTGCATTAGTACTTTACATGAAACTCATTTTTAATACTAGGAAGTTAAGAATGGGAATGATCAGATGTTTATTAAATTCAAACAACAACAATTTTAATTACTAAATTTTTTTAGACATATTTCTCCAAACTAAGTTTAACACTGTCAACACATTTCTTTATTTTTGAGGTAATTTAGAGAATTCTGGAAAATGATGTTTTTCCAACATGGTTCTTAAAAGGTGAATGTACAACTTAAATCCAAATTTCTATAGGTAGCATTTAAAAAAATAAAACATCTATATTTACTTGAAATATCACATATGTTGTGTATATTTTAACTAAAATATGTATGAGTGAAAAGAAATGAAAAAAAAAAAAACATTTAAAAACTACATGATTTTATTACATTTAAATTCCATGGAATTCAAATTCTGCATCCTGTTTGAACTGAATTGGAATTTCTAAGACAGATTCAACTCAGAATTGTGCACAACCGTAAATTTAGTCATCTCACTTTGTCTCATCACCCATCAAAATCAATTCATCAGTTTTCTTTCAAAGTATTGTATTTTCAATGTAGCAGGAGAGTTTAACAGGAATCATACCGTGGAGATTCTGGACTGTCTTTACTTCCTGTTCTTTAGTGAAACCACTTGCTTTCCTCATCCTGGCACACCGGAGTTGTCCAGAGGACTCTGAGGAAGTGACCCAGCATACTGATTCCTCTTTATGGTTGAAATCCAAGCCATGAGTTCCATTTGAGTCCAGTTGTTTGAGGGTTTGCAGGCGGGATCCATTTAGGGCTGTGATTATAATATTATCCGAGCCTCCAATCAGCAGTGCTGCAGGGTTTTCACCGGTCTCTGGAATAGATGGATAGGAAAATAGTGACAAGACAGCTTGAGGCCAGGCATTTCCTTGGCATTCCATGCTTTCAGTAGAATAGGATAATACAGGCTTCCGCAGAGGGCACAGGTAATTCAGAAGCATGTCTCTTAGGAGAGAAACCCATTTTCAGAACACAGCAGTCAGCTGGAAATTTCTCTTCTTATTCAGTTTTGCAATGTATTTCAAAAGTGAAAGTGGGTATTATATTCACATTGTATAATACACTTTGTGTGTATATATGCGTATATGTGTGTGAATGTCTCATCCTGTGAATACTTTTATTTTCAGGTTTGTATATACAGTATGTACGTAAAATAGACCAACAAAGATCTTTCCTTTAAATTCTTTTGTAGTGTATTTATTTTTAAGAGTCTTATTAAACATTCACCTTTCTAATGGCTATGTCATCCTCCGCTGGCCCCCGTCAGACGGCCGGGAAAAGATGATGCATTGAATTTATATGCATGAGCTTTTACATCTAATGGAAACCCCATAGTTATCCCAGTGCAACAACCTCTTTCTGCTAAATTAATATTAATGTGGGTGAGCACTGAGTTCAGTTAAGTTTATGGGTAATGATATTCAGTTTATTCCTCATAGGAAAGCAGTCACATTGATTAAACGTGGGACAGATTCTGCATTCCAGCAGCAAGGTGCGCCGCTGCCTGCTAGCTATTTCCCACCGAGAGCACAGTGGCGTAATCTCCATTTAATTTAAAACACATATGCAAACCGGTTGCAGTGCACCACACCAATAGAAATACTAGGACGCATCATCTTTTTAGGTCACAAAATGCTTTGCACAAGGCATCTTTTGAGACCGTCACACCAAGCACACACTGTAACAGACGTTTGTGAATTGTGAAGTTTGTGAATTGTGTGTACTCAATATAATACATTTAAGCAGGGACAGTTTGTAATGCCAAAATTCATAGGACTGCAAATGACATTATAGGACCTAAAAAACCTGGAAAATTTCAAATTGCTTGCTGTGTATAATTTCCTAGATAGTCCCAGTCAGTTCTAACAACATTTAGCTGATATTTTCCACAACGTTTATGATTAAAAATGTATGTAAATCTTTTTAAAATATGAATCATATGTTTGAACACAAATATGATGCTTAAATTGATCCTCTGCAGTGTCAGAATGAGAGTTCACTGGAGAACGCAATATCATGGATAGAAGACTCGTATTTTAGCCAAATCTTAAGATCTTAATGAAGGATTTGTTTATTACAAAGAGGCAGATTTTTACTTCACAAGCTCTTAATTAATGGATTACTTGTGGATTCACCGCAGAGGATCCATTGGTGAGCAAGTGATATAATTCTAAATTTCTCCAGACTGCCATGATGAAAATACAAACTCAGCTACATCTTAAATGGCCTGAGGGTGAGTAAAATGTCAGCAAATTTTCATTTTGGGTGAATTATTCCTTGAATGGTGCTGTAAACTGTAATTAAGATGTAATTTCAGATGTTTTTTTAATGTCCACCATTTTGCTAAGACACAGCAGCCAATCCAACACCAGCAAACCTGAGCAAAAGTGTTCACAGGCAGCAAAAAAGCAATGCTTTATAGACAATCCACTCTTGATCCACTCATATACGTGCTCACTATGTTTGCTCTAATCTATATAGTTTCCCACTGCTAACACTGTAAGCCATCAACTATATGCAGCACATTTTCTCCTTATTTTATAATAATTCTCACAGCTGTAGAAAAGCTAGTTATTGAACATTTGGGACTCAATAGCGCTTTTTTATTAAAACGACTTCAACTACCTGAGCCCAAACAAATTACCAATCTACAAAAGGGATTAGAATCCATTTAGAATTGTAGTGAGTGTTTTCCCTACAAAACCCCCTTATTACAAAAGCAGCCGATTTAATGATAAACTTGATTGGATTTGTGGCTGGTGGGGAGACACTCTCACAGACAGGTGCCATTAGGCAAGTAATCATTGGCATGGGCTGATAAAGACAGAGAATAGCTGTCCTTCAGGCCCTGCTCTTCATAAAACTCAGTCTCCACTTAATCCTCAATGTCTGGCTTATCTTCCACCAATAGCTCCATTATTTCTGTCCCTGGGCACAGCAACACTGATATAAGGACTGTAGCAGAATATCCAAAGCAAACTGCCTCATTTTTCAGGTCCTTATGGGAATGAGAGGCTGAACTGGTTTAGTCTGGATTCATACGTGATCCCTGAAAGCT
>NW_015635035.1:9927-23317 GCF_001515625.1 Sinocyclocheilus rhinocerous | reverse complement strand
GAGTTATATAGAAGAAAAATAATTATATATATATATATATATATATAAAACTTATCTATACAAGTTTGTGAAATCTTATGTGACAACTGCCTTCTGTGACAACTAGCCCCAATCTCTCCTATTTGCGTGGCGATCACTGAGCAGAACTAAGTTGTTTCAGATACAAGTAATTATACACGCAAATATATATATATATAAAACTTATCTATACAAGTTTGTGAAATCTTATGTGACAACTGCCTTCTGTGACAACTAGCCCCAATCTCTCCTATTTGCGTGGCGATCACTGAGCAGAACTAAGTTGTTTCAGATACAAGTAATTTCAGATACACGCAACATCTAATAAGCATTGCATATTTCTCAAGCATACAGAACATGTTTTTCAAGGTCAGAAAATTACCAGTGCCAAAGGCAGCTTAAGGCAGTGCTGCAGCCGCTGTAAGTTAATTTCATTCATATCACACAGAGTAATAATCCACCTTGTTTCAACTCGGTGCACTCTTGTGAAAGAACAATATCAGGACGTGACAATATTTCAGGCGGCTTATGCAGATCCCCGGTCATTAATTTATCATGCTCTTACCGTGTTTGGCTATGCAGGAGTGTCTGTTCGGCTGCAGGCTGTACCCATCTGTACAGCTGCAGCGATATGACCCATAGGTGTTCATGCAGGTCTGGCTGCATGTCCCGTACATGGTGCATTCATCATGATCTGTACACAGAGGAAGAGTCACTTATGACAAATTAGGTGTGCTCAAACATGACCCAAATACATAAAATCCACTTAATGTGGCCTCTCGGTGGCTTCTCTCTATGCCACCACGTATCTCCGGGCAAGTCCTGCCTTGCACCAGTCTCTAGAGGTTTGCCTGTTTAAGCTGTACTGAAGTGTAATGTTCCACTGGTGATTTACTGATTTGTCTTGAATGTCCGAAGGAACCTTCTATGATCAGGCTACAAAATAAAGCCTAAAAAGTTTTTTCTTCCTCCAACAAATTAAAAAATGGCGTGGGGTGGGGGGGTTTAATAACCTTAAAAAATACAAACAAAAATAAAAAATAAATAAAAAAACATTTTCTATGAGGTTTTTGTTTTTTTTAGGATTTTGAGACCTTAAATAAATAAATATAAACTATTTCACACAAAACTATAACAAAATAAGTATGCATCTACTTTTTTAAGACCTTAAAATCTCTCTTAGACATTAAAACATATCTAATATAATTCTAATATATTGTGTAGAGTCTGGAGCAGTATCAGGGTTGAAACATTTAAAAAATAAATAAATAAGTAAGTAAGTAAGTAAATAAATATAATTGTTATGCCATATCCGCATCTAAGGCTTGATTGGTGAAAATTCAAGAATAATATTAAAATTAGTCTAAATAACAATACTTCAATGAATTGTACTTATTTATTTTTTTTACTGTATTGCATATCTTACTAACAAACAAACAAAACTAACTAACTAACTAACTAACTAACTAACTAACTAACTAACTAACTAACTAAATAAATAAATAAATAAATAAATAAATAATATATGGTAATTGTTTCAATCCAAATGCTCGGTTGAGACTGTTGGGTTAGAAAGCTGACACAATTTGGGTTGATATCAGTAATAAGTAACCCGACAGTGCTGGGTTAAGTATGTAGAGATCGTGAAAAAGAGCATGCAGCAAGTCTCGTGAGTTCAAACGCGAACAGATGTGTGTGCGACGAAATCTGTGTCTACGATGCTTAAGATGGGAATATGTGTCGAAAACACAAGAAAACTAATCGAAGCGAAGAGGAGAGAGATTTTTGAAACTGACTGGAATGTGTTCTCTTAAAACTGGAGGGTTTTGTCTGAGTATGTTCTCACAACATTGAGCGGTGACTGATGAGCGGAAAAGCCGGGAACTGAACTAGTCAAAATGGTGCTTGAGGACGTGGATCAAAACGGTAAAATCAAAGGCAGTAAAATCCTGTCACTTCGCTATAATACACAGTTTAATCTTGACTTTCAGTGTTTATTACTGTGTGTTAATTGGCGTGATGACGCTTCATCAGTGGTTGAAAAATATGAATAAATTGAACAAAATCTTAAATTTGTTCTTAAGCTTTCCAAAAGAATTTGGTTTAACTGTATAAGCTGAATAAGTACGGAGTTGCTTTGCTTTTTTTACAGCCTGCAACTGTTGTATTTACACTGTAACTACATGGAACAAGGGAGGAACAAGCACCACTTTAAATGACAGCTCACAAATATTGTATTTACCCTGTAACTACATGGAACAAGGGAGGAACAAGTTGGACTTAAACACAGAACAAGTGTATATTTGCACAGTAATTACAGAGAAAAATATTGCACTAGTTTTAATTTAATTGTTTGATGGCCAAATTAAACCCTCCACTTTTTTTTTTTGCTATAAAAACATCACAGTATTCATCCACTGAAATACAAATGTTGTATTGTGTATTGTTTCTGCGAACAGCTGGAAAGCGGTAAACTTGTTTTAAGCTACATTGAACCTTGATGGTATATCATGCAAAGTTATTTGGTGATAGTGGTGTTGAGAAGTTGCTGGTGTGACTCAGCTGAGATCGACGAATAAGCTTTCATAAGGTAAGTAGACTCGTGAATTATAAATCATAGCAGAAACTCATTAACTCATTTCACTGGATGTCCAGTTTTGTTGATCAGTAATCTCCATCATATATCCTTTAATAATAGATTGGTTAAAAAAATACCTAGGCCTATAATAAAATAGGTCTACCAATATAAAATTATCGTCTTTCTAAATCACTGCCAAACATAAGATTGTTGTTTAGGCCATACATACCACGTAAAATTAGAATAGGTACCCCTTAGTTTCAAAATAGCTACAGTATAAATGATTTGTAATTGTACAGGTTGTTACCCCTTTATTCCCCAAATGTCGCATATTATTCCCTTATACCTACACGGAGGTACTGAATAGGTACACTATAATTACACACAAAAAAAAAGTTACGCAGTAACTTCAGTTTACTTACGCGGTTCTTTGCAGGTTGCATATCTGGTTGTTACCCCCTTATTACCCAAACATAACACATTGTTCCCGTATACCTACACGTACGTTCTTTATAGGTACACTATAATTACAGAAACGTACACTGTAAATTCAGTATACTTACGTAGTTCTTTGCAGGTTGTAATCTAAAGCGTTAGCCCCCCAAAAAAAAAAAATATATATATAGTATTTGTGCTGTTAATGCTTAAAAAGGCAAGAGACCTCATTGTGTATGGTATTCCCTGACTGGAACAGATTCATCACTGTAAAGAGACAAATCTATCCCGTTTACAACTTCCTGTTTGAGCCTGATTTCTGCTACTGAGACAATTATTCATAACGTGGCGATGGATCAGCTATATTTCACCATCATGTACAACAACCAGCCTCGATATCATACTCAGAGGGTCTCATTTAGGCCAAACCAGGCCGAGAAGTCACTTTGACCTCTCTGGAGTCAATGCCACGTGTCAAATAAAGCAGGACAGAGGTGTGAAAAGACACCCTAGGGACGGACAGCCACCCCTCTCCCCCCTCATCGCCCAAAGCCCATCATTCGTCTGAGATGCCTGGTGTGACCCTGAGAGCACCTACCTCTGCAGCTACGCCCATCCTCTCCCACCTCGAATCCATCCGCACAGAAGCAGAATGTGCCATTTCTGGTCATGATGCATCCATAGCGGCAATGCAGCTCGTGACAGGCTGACAGGAGTTCTGTGGGAGGAGAGAGAGGGAGAGAAAGAGTTTGAGAGAGAGGGAAAAACATGTAAATTGCTTTTTGATTTCACTCCCTCTAAAAGCCCTTCCTTGCCATCAGCGCAAGGATGTGCCAGCGCGTACTGACAGTTGTGAGCCAGAGGCGGGGATCAATAGCACTCCGTGAAGGTGGAATCAGAGAGGTGCTCCACACAGGGAAAAATAGATATAATTAGAAGAAATACCTAACCTTTCAGCTGAAAATTCTATGAGGAAAGAAAAAGGTTTTGTTTGGAGACTTGCAGAAGCTTTTAGCAATTCTTCTTGGTCTTCGGTCCTCAAAATTCAATCAACCTGCCACAAACGAATTGTGCACAACTGCTATTAGGTTTTTCATTAATAGTTTCCACAGTGAACCTTTGCTGAACACCATATTTAGCAAGCGTAAAATGGAAGTGGCTGCTTGTGTCCTGATTGTTTGGCATCCTGTATGAAACATTCTGATTGGTATCCAATGCCTTTTTCTTATAACTGAATATGAATCTCCCATTACTATTGGCAAAAACACCATTGAGGAACAAAAATACAGTTATGGTTGCATAATGTACCACATGCAGAAAGGTTCATGATCCCGATGAACTACATCTCTTAGGGGAAGAAAAAAAATAGTCTGAAGGCTATTTTATTGTCCAGTTGCAAGAAGTACAGAAAACAAATGCAAAACACGATCTCTAAACAATGACACAGGCAGTCTAACCCATAAAGACCCTAAAGACCATAAAAACCACTGATATTGATTTTTTTCTCCTTAAATATAATGATATTTTTGCATTTTGTGTTTTAGGGTGAATTTAACAAGTTTTGGAAGTTTTTACAAGTTTAAGTAAGTAAATAAATAAATAGTTAATTAATTAAAGGTGCACTAAGCGATTTTTGCCAAACGATGTTGATATTTGAAAGCACCAAAACAGACAAGCCCATACCCCGACAGGACCTCACCCTTATTTTGAAATCTCCGCCTCACTCGTACATAGACAACCATGGCAACAAGGTTCGCGGAAACAAGCGAAGATGACACACAAGCATATTCAAACAAAAGCCAACACGGTTAAGTTGTGTGAAACGAAGCAAAATACACGTTACTCACCTATCAAGAAGAAACAGCGCAACCTTGGCGTCCGATTCCAGGCCTTCCCACTCTTTGAGTTCTCTCAACCGCTGGAAAGCTGCTCCAATATTTACGCGGGTCCTACCTCTTGCCTGATTGTAACCCTTCCTTTTAATGTTTTGTTTGTCTGATATTTTCCTCTTTTTTTATCTGCCATCTCTCTCTATCTATAGTCGATCTGCTAATATCCGTCCTGTACACTCAAATTGAGCGCTCTGTTCTTGCTATCATTACAAGACACGCCCCCCTACTGCTGATTGGCTACACGTGTGTTGTGGGACTCGGTCCGACGCTGTGGTCAAAAGCGTTTTTCAAAAATCACTTAGTGCACCTTTAAGAAGCCTTCACTAGAAGCTAGGAGGAAGAAATTTGGATATGTTCATCTCAGGACAGTTTCATGATCCTCAAATATTCCTACACCTCACTGACCTCTGCGTGAAGCTACACTGATCTAAAGACAAAAGCCTTCCCAGTAAGCTAGAAGACAGAACAGAACGCCCCCTCTTATACTCTATAAAGTTTTATTCGATTTTGTGTAAAAAAAATAAAATAAATAAAAATAAATACATAATTTGGAATTATTTTTTCCATGATTTACTGCATTGGCTCTACTGTGCAAATTGAGTTGACCAATGAGACCCAGTGAACATTCCAGCAAGCTTCAGTAAAAAAACAAAGTTCATATTGTTTTTGAATATTTCCATTTTTCTATCACTAAACAAGAGAACTGTGAAAATCAGAAAAAAACTGAAGTTTTAACCCATAATTAGTGAAACATTGTATTATTTAATTGCTTTAAACATTCAATTGCATTCATGCAATTAGTGCATGTCTGAAAGCCAAGAGGCAGATGTCTTCAAAAAGACAGAACTGTAAAGAAAACAGATCTACAACTGAGCATACAGTCATATTGCAAAAATGTCACTGTAAGCTATAAAAACCAAATCACAAAACAAAATTTCTATCATTTGGATTGAAAATAGAGACCCAAAATCACTTTAATAATACTTTTTGAAAAACTCTTAAGTTATTTAAGTGTACATTAAAGTTTATTTATCTGATCTGAACTCTCACAATAGATCCTTTAAGGCAAACAGCAAAAATGCATTGTATTTTGTGTGTGGAATATCTGACAAAATGAACATAACATGACAATTTTCTACTAAGACGACCCTAAAATTCACTTTCGAGTTGTTTTTTTGCCTGCCTTGCGTGCTGTGCCGCCTGTCATTCTCTCTGGAAGGTCTCAGTGGAATACTAGTGCAACAACCTAAAATTATTTTCATACAGTGCAAGCAACAAAGGCCACATCAGCACGTCTCTGAATCCCTCTGTCTGCCTGTCACATATTAAATCATCTGGCAGTTCCTGAGAAAGGCAACAGACCCAACCGGCTATTGTTCACTGCACTCTTCAGACGTTTGTGGGTGTGGATTCAGCTGCATAATTACAATTACTACAAAGACAACTGATTTAACAGCTTCACAAAAACACATGTGAATAAGACACTATTTCGATCTGAAATGATGAGCTCTCACAAAGAGGAGCTTTCCTTCAGCTATTACAAGACATGCGATTGCTAAACATTCATTACTGACAAAGGAATGTATGCAAATCTGTTCTTTGATTTCTTACATCTAGTGTCTGATTACCATCATTAGCAGAGCATTAATTCATAGAACCAAGCCATATATCTGTTTATATATTATTCATCGTATCAAACCAAAACTATTTCTGTACATTTTCTTTTTCTGCCCTGTGCAACCTATAATACTGATTTTATACATCAAATCTGCATATATTAAGAGACTACTATTATTACTACTACTAACAAAATATGTATAAAATTAACATCTTTGACACTCTTGACTCTTGAGTTTATTACAAAACAAAATAAAAAATAAAATGTATTATTAATCAGTAAAAATATGACTACTACTAGTACTACTACTAATAATAATAATACTAATACAATATTTATAAAATAACATCTATTGATATTCTTCATTTTAAAAATAAAATAAAATAAAATAGCCTAAGTGCTTTCCAGTTATGTGTGCAATATAAATCAGGCACTCAGTGAACAAACTGCAGATGGTCTGTGAGAATGCCATCTAAGGCTGAGACTCGTAGCTGGCATGCTAAAGCAGGTATGAAGGATTTATGGATTCATAACAAGTTTCATGACATGTCTTAGCAGCAACACCAGTGACATGCTTAGATGGAACTACTTTTGCTACAGAAATTGCAAATACAGGCTGAATCATAATGGTCAACAAAGATTTAGGGAGTATCTTAAAAATATAAAAGGATATAATTTTCATATAGAAAACATTACAAGTAACATTCCAACAACCCAAACCTTTTCTGAGCATCAAGAGAAGTGATTAGTAATTGCATTGCATCTTGTCAGAAATTAAGTAAATGTTTACCTGTGGCTAAGTACGTAATTGCTGACTAGCATAGTAGATTTTTTTTTCAATGGTTAATCAACACCATTCACTGCAAATGTGTGCATGTAACAAGTTAACAATTCTTAGAAGGCAAGGCATAGATTTTAAAAGTGCTGTAAACTTATTTTTTATTT
Organism: Sinocyclocheilus rhinocerous; assembly: GCF_001515625.1. NCBI lineage: Eukaryota > Metazoa > Chordata > Actinopteri > Cypriniformes > Cyprinidae > Sinocyclocheilus > Sinocyclocheilus rhinocerous. The sequence continues at coordinate 15,831 of NW_015635035.1, read as the reverse complement.
TAATTTTATAAAATGTCCCTATACCTGACAGATATCACTGAAATAGGTGTCCTGAGAAATCACACCCATCGCCGTGACAGTCCTCGGCTCTGTAAACAACAAAACTGTCAGGAGAGAGGTAGATGCATTTTTAGCCAATCAGAAATGCTCTCTGTCTGTAATTCTGGACATTCAGGTTATTGACATGGGGTTGGCAGACTGATTGGAGGTTGGGGTTTTGTAGAAACAGCATGTGGTTGAACTAAAATCGCCTACAGCTCATTTAGGACCTGTTGTGTTTTGATAGACCAGAAAAAAAGAGCACTAGTTTAAGCTCTGATCTTGCTATTCATACAGGTATGCCATAACTCTGAGCAGCTGCATTCATTAACTTTTTATTGGATGCAACCTGCTTTGTGGAGACAAAAGGCCAAGCAAAGGAATGAGATGGTAGGCTGACAGATACCTAGGACTAATCCTTATATCTGCTTTCAAACATCAGCACGCTCTCATGACCCGACACGTAGCCAGACAGACGGATATTCACAACGTCTTCCGCTGATGCTGAAAATTTCATGGCTTTACTAGGCAAAGTTACAGAAAAGTATACAGAAGTCATATCAGAGAATGCTAAACATTAAAACAGAATCATGTGACACAAGTACAACACATCTTTAAAGGGACAGTCCACCAAAAAATCTATTTTTGAAAGTTTTGTGAGAATATATTCTTAAAAACATTTTTTTTTTCTTAAGAAGAACATTATTTATTATCTGTATTGTATTATCTGATTGTAGGCCAGTTTTTTGGTAAATATTTGCATATCAGTTTCATGAAAAACGCCAGAAAGGTCATCTGTTGCACTGTCTGAAAACCGTAATAATCATCATAAGCATGCACACTGTTTTTGTTGTGACTGACTTGCCGTGAGTTCAGGACTTGTTGTTGTTGTGTTTTTTAATGCAGCGTTTATTTTAAATAGTTATTTTTAAAGAGACATCTCAAGGTGGAGCGGTCTGTTGCATTCATTTGTATTCTACAAATGTTGCATTCTGTTTCATTCATTCTGTCTTTCTTGCGCTTTTTTTTTCTAGAATAAATGTGTCCTGTATCACAGTGTGTGTGTTGCTAGAGAGAACGTGTCCTGGTTATGGGTGCTCTCATATGCCCTGGATGCTGCTGAAAATTTGAAATTACAATTTCTTAAATTAAAAATTAGGTCCCTATTGGATTTTTCTATATAGCTAGTGTTAGCAAGATAGCGCCGACGCTGATGGCTGCCTCCGTGGCGTGCTCCGCAGTTGTTTTTATGTTTTTGTTAGTTTGTCCTGTCTTTAGTTATATCCCTGCAATCAGTTTCACCAGAGACGAATTGCTGGACATTCGGCAGTACACACCACCCGATATTTCACTGGTTTTCGACTATTCTGATGTTCTGCTGGACATTGTAGTCGGGGGAGCTGCGGCGCTGATCAAGTGCTTCAGGACGCGCAGACGGGGGAAGTGAGCCGGCGCGCTCATGAAGCTCAGGAAGCGCGGATTCAGGATGCCGTTGCCTAGCATCCATCTGGCGAATCTCCGCTCTCTACCCAACAAAACGGACGAACTCCTTCTGCTCTCCCGGACAAATAAGGATTTTTCAAACTCTGCTGCTCTGTGTTTCACGGAAACCTGGCTGAAAGACGCGCCCGCGCCCTCACTCACAACTCTCTCAAGCCTCGTTCACTCCGCCGCGTCTCGCAGCGATCATTTTCAGAACAGGGACGCTAAACATTCTTGCAAACTGTCTAAACTGAATTATACATGTCATGCAGGCATTCATATGAGGAGTTTAACAGCAAATTAGTCATTCAAAGAACAAATTTTATTTTTGAACATGAAAAATGTACCGAGGTCCGGACCTCGGTGGCCTAATAGCTGGTTACGGGCCTGGCCAGAAGCAGTAAACCTTTTTTTTCTTCTCCATGGCAAAGCACTTATGTTTCTTGTGACAGAGGGTCTGCCTCCCCTCCAATCACTGTCGCCCCGGCCCACATGAAGCCTCACCAGGAGGGGCGTGATAACGGAATGCTGCTGGCAGTGCATGACAAGGCGCTCTTGTCTTGAAGCTTATTGTGCCCTGTCACCGCTGCCATAAATCCAGCATCACGTCTCTCCTGTGCTGAGCCAGCCTCCTCTTGTGCAGCACAAACTGTCCTCGAGGTCAAGGTACACTGCCACATGAGGGGCCACCAGTAAGCCGTTGACTCCCTGGCCCAGCCAAGCGGGAACAGTCTCCTTTTAAGGGACCCTTTCTTGAAAATTCCTACAGAAAAATGTCAAGGACACATACTAACTTTAGAGGCCTTGAAAAACATAGCACGAGATCAGTGGGAGTACTGGCTCACTTGCTGCCCTAGATGACAACATCCTGTGACTTTCAAAAATACAATAAAATACAATAAATTATCAAATAAAAGTAAGTCCAATATGCAAACAATTGTCTTAAAGGGGGACTTCTGTCTTTATTTACTCACCCCCAAGGAAGCAGATATATGTTTCTACCCCTCTATGTTTCTAGCCATTCTAAAGAGGCATCTGTGTATAAGCCACAGGAACACAACCAATCAGATTTTATAAAGTTATATAGATCAAAACTGACATCAATTATACTGTATTTATCATGTGTTCAATTAAATACCTTAATGTGTGTTCTGAAGAAGAGCTAAGGTCTTACGGATTTGGAACGACATGAGGGTGAGTAATTAATGACAGAATTTTTATTTTGGGGTTAACTATCCCTTTAAGCAACACAATGAAAATAGTGAACTATTTTCAAAATTGATAGTGTTTCTTGAGCACCAAATCAGCATATAGGAATGATTTCTGAAGGCTGTAAAAAGTAATGACTGCTGAAAATGTAACTTTGCCTAGGAATTTTTATGCATGTTTATGCATTGCCCATGAGATCACATCTCCAACTATCAATTTCAGTGAGAGGTTCAACAGAACTCGGAGAACAACAAATTAAACCTGTGGCAAATGATTGATAGAATAGAAACTATGTGTGGGCACAAAACATATAAAGTTGTTATTCTTATCAATAACTTAGAGAAGATTCTTTCTTCTATTGAAGTGATACACAGATGGCCTGAAAACTACTTATTAGCCCACCCACACAAACATGAGTGAAAAGAAAGAGCAGCAGAAGTCTGTAATTTTACTTCCCCATATGGATTAATTACAGGCCAGCTCTGGAGACCTTCATGGCCTTTGTTTCTCCAAGGTCTGTCTTAATCCAATCATTTGCCTGGTTTTCAGGGCCCCCTAATTAATCTGGGACCAAATTAAGATGCTGATCTTTGCACAAGCCATGGCCATTGGAGAAGCAATAGTGTTTAATAAGCATGCCATAGGCCTGCCTCTCTGAGAGGAATTCAATTTGTTAAAAATGGTACTCTGTTGACAAATTAAAGTTCACACAGTATGTATCCAAATTCATGCATTCCTGATGTTAAAGTAAATGTCATATTTATCAAGTGAAAAATGCACAAAATATTGCCATAATTACATTGCAATAAATTTGATATACACACGCAATACAATGTTTTGGAAGAACACTATGTTCACCAAGGCTGCAATTATTTGATGGAAAATACAGTCAAATACAGTATTACTGTGGAAAATTGTTTCAATTTAAAACAACTAGTTTTTTATGTATCTGTTTGTTTGTTTGTTATTTTATTATTAATATTATTATTATTTTTAATGATGTCCAAGCTGTGAATATTCTTGCACTGATACTTAAATGTCAATCCCTGATGCAATAAGCATTACGAATTATCTTCTGTATTCAATCATGTGATGGAAATTCCCAAAAATATGCAAGACAAAAGCATCAGTGTAAATCATTTAGCATCTCAATAAATTTTTTAACCTCCCTTCCTGCAGAGAAAGAATAACGCTGTAATTGGATTTGATATCACCAGATTGTATTGGGTTATTTCAAAACATTACAAAAGGTAATGATTTGACAGATGATTCAGACGATACAGTATAAACAGAGAAGCATATCAAACACTGATGCAAAAATAATGGCATTTTTAGAAGTCAAAAATAGCAGTGAAGAAGCCAAGCTTTAAGTCAGTCACAGCTGAGTTTAACTTGTTAAATGCTCAAGCATTTACGGTTAAAAAGTTGTAAATAAAACTACAAAGATTGTTGGAGTACATTTTTTTTTTTTTTTTTACAAAATACTATTTTAGTTTCTGTACTTCAATATTTCATGTCTATTTTAATGTGCTACTTATCATTTCCTTGAAATTTGCAATTACCAATTTCTGAGTGAAAATTGTTTCTACATCTTTTATTTTCTTCAGTGTTGGCATGTGTACTGGTGTGTACTGGATTTGAGTTTCATCATGGGATATCACACAACCTTCAGTTTAAAACACCACAAAAGTCATGCATAAAAACCATAAGCCAGCTATCCCTGGATCATTACCAAAAAGACTGTTCTTTCTCCTCTAGATAATCCTATTAGTGAAAATAATCAGACTATGAGACTAAAAACGGCCGAAGGATCCTGGATTAAGAAGTATTGGTACCCGGGTCAATCCTCCAGAGTTAGCCTATGCCTTTATGAACTCAAACGGGTCAAAAAGTCAACGGTGATTTCTTGTTATTGCACAAATTTAACCCGACATTACAGTTTAGGACTATCCCCAAAGGAAGCACAGTCAACTGCTCATTGAGTGCTACCCTGTCATTATACTATTCAAATGAGGTACTTGACTTTCACATTTATGGTAGCCTGATAATGAAAGGTGCGTGACCCACTGAGACTAACAATATGAGCCATCTTCAAACAACAGTGAACGGCCACAAACTGTACAGCATCACTGAACATCATCGGTTTCATCTGAAAATGACCAGCAGCTAGCAAGGGGAACGCTTAATGCGTTCTGGATGATATTCCATATCATTACACAAAACAAATTCAATAAATATGCTAATAGCTTATGTGTAGGTGAATGCACTCCACTTTTCTTTAAACTGAAGAGAAAACAGGAAATGGCTTGCACTGCATTTGTGGATATTTACATTTGCACCGTTGTTACCGCTTCCGTCCTGACCCTGGGGGATACTGCTTGTTTGTTTGTTTATATGAATTGTTGGAAATTAAAAGTTTATCAAGTGAAATAATTGAATGCTGTTGAGAGGCAAAGCGAGGGAGGGAGGGTACATCTGTGACATGGTTTTTCATTACTTCGCAAAAGCAGCATTATCTATTAACAATGGCATCCCCAAATTTGTACAACTATGCAAATGCTTGTTTCACTTACGACAAGTTAATGCCTGCTGATGTGCACATTGATTCATTTACTTTCAGCAAGGTTTTGTTGAATAATAGAAATAATTATCAAAGTTGTCTTTGTAGGGTAGCATCAATACTTAAGACGATAAGTAGAATTTATACCATACATACACTAATGTTCAAATGTTTGAGGTCAGCAAGATTAAAAATAATAATAATAATTATTATTATTATTTTTATTATTATTATAACATAATTAAATAAATAGCATTTAATAAACAATTTAGCATTTATTTCATTTCAAATGAATGATGTTCTTAGGAACTTTCTATTCATCAAATAAAACTACAAAAAAATTTATGCACCATCTTCACAGGAATATATATAGTACAGTTATTTTAAATTGTACTAATAATTCATAATCTTACTGTTTTTACTGTTTATTAAATAAAGGCACACTTTGGGGAGCATAAGATTTTCAAAAAAATTTTTAAAGGGATGGTTGACTGTTTTTTTTTTCTAGGCTTGATTGTGTTCATGGGGTGCAGTCTAACATGTGTTAATGCTTCGTTTAAAAAAAAAAACACATTATTTTTCACATAATTTACCTTTATTCCACACCGCTCTGT
>NW_015635035.1:8707-9723 GCF_001515625.1 Sinocyclocheilus rhinocerous | reverse complement strand
GAATGAGAGAGAGAGAGAGAGAGAGAGAGAGAGAGATGCAGTGAATGTGCAGAGCAGGGGGACGCGAGGAACAGGATTATGAACCGCTGCTTTAGAACATTGATTTTGAATCTTGTGAATCCATTAGAATCGTTAGAAGACAGAATCGCGATTCATATATGAATAGATTTTTACATGCACCCCTAGTTTTCTCTTCCTCTTCTCTAAAGCAGCACAGCATGGCCTCGCCCCCTTTGTTGCATGTTCCCGGGGGCGGGGTTTATCTGGGTTTGTGACGTCACGAACCCGGGAATAGGCATTAAACTGCCATTATTTTAAAAGACGATATCTCCGTTTGCATTGAACTTTCAGCTTCGTAACTTTGCAGATATTCATTATGCTCAAACAGGAACATTACACAATAACTAATGTTAAAAAAAGTGAAATCGCAATCAACCACCCCTTTAAAATGTTGCTGACCCCAAACTTTTGAATTGTTCTGTATATCTAAATATTATCAAATTAAACTAGACACCTTTAAAACAAACTTTGAATTTTGGTTAATTGCTGTGCCTGTCTTTAAGCATCAGTGTTAATTTCGTCTACGAAGATGACGATGAAAAATATTCGTTAACGAACATTTTTTCTGTGACTAAGACTAATAAAGACAAGCTAAAACTAATATCTGATGATAAAAACTATGACAAAATGTATGTTATTTGAGGACTACCGGACATTCAGTAAACCTACTGTATCTGAAAAAATGAGTTTAATTTGTATCTCTTTCATATTTGTCTTATTGTCATATTCTGCGTCTTTTTCAAAAATGATAAATTATATATATTATATATATATTATATATGAACAACTATAATTTTTATAAGTTGCTCCCTTTTCACTACTGAAGGGATAGGGTCCCACTTTATATTAAGTGGCCCTAATACCTGTGTATTTACATAGTAACTAGATGTGTGCGTAGTATGTAACCACAGTGTAAGTACACATTGGTACATAGTATCTAGAGCTGTAATATTTCT
>NW_015635035.1:4579-8321 GCF_001515625.1 Sinocyclocheilus rhinocerous | reverse complement strand
TTAAAGTTAGTGAAGGCGGGATAGGCAGAATCGCGCTGATAGAAGTGCTCTCTCTCTCTCGCGCACACTCCACTTCTTCAGTTCTCATATACAGCGAGCGATCAGTTCTCAGTGCTCAAATACACACACAGCAGTCCAAATCTCTATCGTGTAGAGTATCTCATGTAAATACAGTCAGTTATGGATTAAGTGAACGTAAACAGGTGGGTGAAAACTGTGTCCGTATTACATACATGCCTTCCGTCTTAAAGGGACAGCATTCTTAATTAAGTACCTATCCGTGTCATTAATTTTAACCAACAAAAGATGTTAAATAAATGTTAAGTAAACCTACTGTAGTGCTTCTTTTTCAAACATTATAAATTATATATATTATATATAATATATGAACAACTATAATTTTTATAAGTTGCTCCCTTTTCACTACTGAAGGGATAGGGTCCCACTTTATATTAAGTGGCCCTAATACCTGTGTATTTACATAGTAACTAGATGTGTGTACATACTATGTACACATCTAGTTACTATGCAAGTACACAGGTATTAGGGCCACTTAATATAAAGTGGGACCCTGCAGTTTGACTAAAAGTAATGACTAAAAGTTTACAAAAATGCCATGACTTTTCGTCGACTAAAACTAGACTAAAACTATGAAAGACTCAAATGACTAAAATGTGACTAAGACTATTAAGTATTTTCGTCTCAAGAAAAAGACTAAGACTAAATCAAAGATGCCTGTCAATATTAATACTGTTAAGCATAGATAGATTTGTTCCTGCTTTAAACGGGAGAGAAGCATCTCAATGGATCAAAACTGTACAACAGTAAGCAGGCAGTTTTAATGTGCAACACATATGGAGAATTATTTCTGTAATCACATTTCAGGGCTGTGAAGAGACTTCCTTTGTACTGAAAGAGACTTTAAGCTTTCTTCTTTTTTATTTTCTACTCCTGCAATTACTCTAATTGGTATGTAATTGCTTTTGAGAAAAGGAATCATGAGCTGCTTTTTAATGACCGAAAATAATACAAGCACATACCACAATCGATGAAATTACCTAAGGGTGTTCATTTGTTATTGCATTTCAGCATAAAGACAATGTAAATAAAAGTTGTTCTGATATTAGCTTGCTTCTAACATAACCATTTTGAAAAAATTCTCTAGCCAAAAAAAGAAAAAAAAAATCATTGTCATTACTAGTTTTATTACAACTGTAGCCCTCGTCCTATAGCTGCATGGAATGAGAAAACATTTTTAATATTTCTTGGGTCAAAAAAAGTTTGTGATATATTTCTTCCTCCTCTGCAAATCACTCGCTGTGGTTGGTTGCACCTAAATCAAGCGTAAGGACATTTTCCTGTCACATATCACACATGCACACTTCAATAAGCCGACAGAACGCAGGTTAAGGTGCTTATATACTGGGAGAAATCGGGAAAATGGGCAAAAATCCACCTGTGTTGGATCAGTTTATTCTTAAGCCATTTATGACCTTACCTCGATGAAGAAAAACAGTTTAACAAGTTTACATGACCATGCGGCTTATTAAGCATAACTAGTTTAAGAATGTGCATGTAAATGCACTAAATAAAGCCTAGGACAACTCAGTTCCAAAAAGAAATTTAAAACCTGTGCATATTGAAAACATTCAAAAAAGTCTTTGACAGTCCCTTTGAAAGACCTTATGTACATAACCACCTGTTACTATGACCAAATGCTGTCACCGCAGACATTTTCTTGCCACTTGTATGCTCACAGCTTGTGAGCAACTTCTGAAAATTCTACCTAAGAGCTCCTAAATTTAAATGTGCCCTCTTCTCTTCTCCACCTGTCAAGTACCAGTGCTGGCTGAGAGGAGCGAGATTTTGCACAGTGAAAAAGAGGCAGCCAGGTGGTGGAACAAAAAAAATGTTCATGCCATCTCTGAAAATCTCCACTCCACTGAAGGACAATCATTAAAATAAAGAATTGCCGAAGTGTGTGAAGGTGAAATAGAATGCTGTCTTTGTCTTCCATATGGGCACAGTTTTGTGTAATACCCTCCTGGAATTCATTATGTATATTTATTACGAGAGGGGGAGGGAAAGTTTCAGCGGAGACCCAGCTGCCATGCACCAACTTCTCCGCGGTGACCTCATTTCCTACCGTCTGCAGGTGTATGGCTGGAAACACATGTCGAATGTCCCGGCCCGAACTCCTCAGCAGCCAGTGCTTGCTCATTCAATTAGCCCCTTTGATGAAGTATACTATGTTGCTTAGTTCAGCAGACGGTTAAATCACCAACAAAAACATGTCCAGACTTTCCACTTCTGTGCAACCTCTAAAACTCTCTTACGTATCGTTACTAACATCTGCATTTGGTTTAAAAGCTAATGTAATTTTCCTTGCACACAAGCTGCAAAAACATCAATTTAGAGGTGAAAGACTAAACAGAACGAAGACACTTGAGTAAGGGAACATTTGCGCTAGGACTGCAGTGAAGTAAACGGCAGCCCAGAAGTCTGCAAACTGAGCAAGAGTGGAATGAAATTTAGGATTTATTGCCCCAGGCACTCCTTGCTTAATTAGCTGTATCTAAAAACAAACAAATGGAGGAGGAGAACAATGAACATAATGTCTCTTAATGCTTCCTAACACCCAAGGATAACTTTCTGTGATACATCACTTCAGGCTCTGGGCACCTCTCTCTTCATCTGCAATACGTCAAGTCAAAACCTTAATCTTTCTGCCCACTGAACTAGACCAGTCTCTTTCCTTGCACTGGAAGGTGATTGGTTTTTCTGTCAGAGAAAGATGTTTTGAGGTCAGCCCTTCCTTTAGGGCAGATAAACCTGAAAAGTGAGGTTTGGCTTATAAGGAATGAGCTAATATGGTGGCGAAGGGTAATACAACTTATAATGTCATGTTTATATACCAATGTAGACAATACAAAAAACAGGCAGCTTTCCACTGTTTCTATGAGAGGAAATATCATTTGAAGTCAATTTAAAGTGGGTTCCAAAAGTAAGAGATCCCTAGTGAAAATAATTCTATTTAGCATTTTTTTATTAAACTTTCCAAATCCCAGAAATAATGAATCTTAAATATGTGCATATTTTACAATTAGCTCAGTTGTTAGATAACTTGGCTTAGTTCTAAACTATTTCAAAACAAAATGAAATAAAATAAAATAAAAGATTTACTTAAAAATTATGGAAGCTTGATTCTGCAATAAAATAAAAGGAGAAATACAATGTAAAAATAAACTAAAATCAGTGTTGGGCAAGTTACTCTGAAAATGTAATCAAATTACTGATTACTGATTACTCCTTTTAAAAGTAATCACGTTACTGTTCTGATTACGTTATTTCAAAAGTAATTAGTAATTAGTTACATTACTAGTTACGTTACTTTTTTTGTCGGGTCTCGGGTCTGATCACCTGTTTCTTGTTGTCTCTGTGTTTGTGTGTTGTGCGTGGCTTGTTTTGACAGCTCGCCACGTGCGCATATGTCAGCATGATCATTTCCCCGCCCTCCTTGTTTCTCTGCTCTCCTCTTGTTTCACACCTGGTTCTGGTCATCTCATTAGCTTCCCCTTATAGCTCCTCGTGTTTCTCTGTCTTTTGTCAGATTGTTGTGATTATTCCCTTGCTCTGACTGTCAGTGTTAGTATCGCTTACAAGTCGTGTCTTGTCTCGTCCAGGCTCCAGTGCTCGTAGCGGTCTGTTTATTTTCCCGCACCTCTCTGTGCGTTCAGGAACC
>NW_015635035.1:0-262 GCF_001515625.1 Sinocyclocheilus rhinocerous | reverse complement strand
AACGCTGCAAACACGTGTTATAGCCTAAATAGAAAGTCTGCATACGCTTGCACCTGTTAATCGTTTATATTTTATATTAGTTCATGTTGCTTTTGTGCAATAGATGAATAACAATTTATTTGTTTTAGGTATTTTATGTTTAGATATTTCTATTTTGCGGGAGTCCCATGAATCATTTTATTTTCCCACATCCCGCACATACACGAGTGTCTACCCACCCGCAGCAGCACTCGCCCATCTTGTCCCGCGCCGCACTCTGTTG
>NW_015635034.1:106822-130049 GCF_001515625.1 Sinocyclocheilus rhinocerous | reverse complement strand
ATACTGAGACACTAATTTGGGCAAAAAGCACTAATGACTTGTTTAGGACTTGAATCTTACAGCTTACTTGAATGCAAAGACTCGAGACTTACTTGTGACTTGCAAAACAATGACTTGGTCCCATCTCTGAAACAGTCAAATAACTGGCAGCAACAGCTGCCAAACAAAAACCATAACATTAAAGTAAAATCTCCTTATTTAAATAAGCTGAAAATATTAGTTATATTACAGGTATTTCCAGAATTATTATGATCAAACACTTTCACTGTAAAATAAAAGATAAAAAATTATCAAATGACTGGCAGCACAGGATGTCAATCAAAAACCTTAAAATTAAAGTAAAAGTTAAATCTTATTTAAATAAGCGGACAACACTGTTAATTTATTTCCTAAATTATTATGGTCTGACACTGTTTTTTTTTTTGTTTGTTTTGTTGTTGTTTGTTTTTTTTTTGCAAAACATTTAAGAAAAATTAGGATACTTTACCTTAATTTTAACAACTCAGTTTTTGTTTGGCAGCTGCTTCTGCCGTCATTAACCGTTTTTTTTAATTTTATTATCTTTAATCATTATTTCCATTAATGGTAAATATTTGGCACCCTGTGCTGCCATGTATTTTTACAGTTTAATATATTTATTTATTTTACAGTGTATATTATCAACAAACAGAATCAAAGGAGATGGTATGCTTTAATTCTATCTGTGATGCACATAATGGTCACATTTTGTGGTACAGTAAGCATTTTAATAAGAATTTATTGGAATAGCATGTAGAAATTTATCCTATTGCCTGAATTGGATGTCTTCAATCTGCCCTCTATAGGCTTTGTAAACAATGCAAAATCAAATTGCATTTGATACATGTGTTATGAGAAAATGATGGTGATTTTGTTAATCATTAAATTAATGATTAGTTAAATAAGTTTTTATATAATAAATGTGTCAACACTGATGTTATGTAAACCACTGGAAGGCCATAGAAAATTGTAATTCACTGTATTGCACTTTTGCTTTAATTACAGCCTTTAGTCTGTTGGGATTTGTCTCTACTAACTTTGCACTTCTAGAATTTGCAATATTTGTCCACTCTTCTTTGCAGAACTGCTCCAGTTCAGTTAAATTTGATGGTGAGTGTTTGTGCATCCTCTCCATTTAGAAAAATATTGGGTTTTATGTTCTGTTTAAAAATGTACTGTACATGCGTGTCCCCTCTTGTGTTTTTTCTTTCTCTCTTTCATAAATGTATTATTTATTTTATAATTTAAATTAAGTGCATTAATAACAAGACCCTTCATCATGTTCGGAGGGCTGGGTGCATGTCTTATTAAGGGGAGCCGAGCTCCCCCTAGCTCCCCCGTAGTTCGCACCCTGATTGTAAGCCCTCTTTTGAGGCACGCGCAAGCGCACGAACACGCCCCCGTTATAAAAAAAAAAACAGGGTCTGTGTTGTACCAAATACCTTCCACTTCTTAATAATAGACTTATCTGTGCTTCTAGGTATTGATAAAGCATTTGAAACGTTTTTGTATCATCTCCTGACTTGTGCCTGTCCACAACTTTATAGTTTGACAGTGCCTTGCCACCCATAGTTGAGTGGTTGCTTCAGTTGCACTACCAAGGACTGAATTGCTCCAGGAAAGCTATTTTCATGCTGAGCTCATCAAAATGACCACAGCTGATCACAGTTGAAAGTCAAATGCTTTGTGTGCCATTGAGAAGGTGATTAGCTACACCTGATTGAGTTTACAAGTCATTTTTAGGAGGGGTGTGATCCTTTTTCCAACTCAGTTGCTGCGTCCCAATTCGCCTACTTATACTATGCCCTAAAAGTGTACTCTTTTTGTGAAGAAAAAGTACACACTTTTGAGTATGTAGAAGCATAGTAGGCAAGCTTTGGGACATACTACTTCGTCATAACTGTGTCTTTAATGGATGCTCTGTTGCTTATGTGCATTCTGTCAGTTTAAACTGCCCTGTCAATCATCTTGTCACAGTTAACATCATCCACATTTCCTTTAATTTGATTTCCTACCGTATTGGAGAGAAATGAAGAGGCACGTTGATCTGCTAGTCGCGGGTCTATAATGCCGAGGATATCTATCTATCATGTTTGCATAATGATGCATTTAAAAGTTAATGACCAAACGTATCATTATAAAAGTTCACAGTGTTGCTACAGATGAAATATAACGTGGATAACATTCAATTAATATTTTTCATCAGGTTAGATATTGATTATCACTCAAATCCCTTTCTCTACCTGTCCGTCGGTCGCGTATATCCGCCATTGTTGTAGTTTTTTTAATACTTTTTATGCGTGTTTGTAGTTCTAATCGAATCCTCGTCCACCGCTCAATGTGTTGTGGGCAATATTAGCCGTTAGAGTGTGCATCGATCTGCACTTCCAGGAATGTTTGGCATACGTTTTTAAACATACTATGATTTGGGACATACTAATTCTATTTTCGAATACTATTTAGGACGGATAGTATGCGAATTGGGACGCAGCAAGTGATTCTTCTTTTTTTTTTCTTTTTTTCCTGACATGTTATATGTTTCACTTGGATGTTATAAGTTACACTGAGTAAATACAGCTTGGTAAAACAAAAACTGTGTCTTCACTTCTGGCTGCAAAGCAACAAAATGTGATTATTTTAAAGGGGGGTGATTATTTTCTATACCCACTGTAGGCTATCTCTTTAAATTTACTGTAGTTATTAGAAAAAAAACAACAACAACAACTTAAAACCAGCCAAGCAGCATCTAATTGTATACGGTTTACTTTCTACCATCTTACAATTGTTCTGTGTGCAATTTTGTAAAAATGCTTTATCAAGAATTTAGCCAAATCAATGAAATCAGGGGGAAAAAATCCGTTACTACCACATTTCTTTTACCTTTTGTACTACTCAAAAAAATTTTTTACTCTAGACTATATCCACTTTCTTCACTTGCTTCATGTCCTATCGTTTCTGAAAATACTGCTTCTCCATAACAGAAAACAGACAAATCATTAGCATCATTAGAGGAATCATCTGACACTTCATCTGTATCTTCTTTTTCTTTTACTACTTCCTAAGGTTTTTTTAAGTGCTTCTACAGATATATAAATAAAGAAATAGCATGCGTGTACGAGTCGGTTTCCCAGGTAAAAATACAATTACGTATAAAATGTCATAATTAACTGTGTCTGACATGAAAACTATGCTATTCATATTCTCATGAAATGATAAATAGCAAATAACACATATACAAAATCTCTGTTACGTTTTATTTTATTTAGTTTTTAGTAAGTACAAATGTGACCTTGTTTGCAACTATGGCGATGTCCGCCCTGAGACCGCAGGGTGTTTGCAGTCCACAAAATGCTTCCACTATAAGCGGCAGCCACGTGGCGATTCCACCGCTTGCCGCGTCCCATATTAAAGGGCTTTTTTTTTTTCATGTCAGACACAGTTAATTATGACATTTTACACGTAATTGTATTTTTACCTGGGAAACGGGCTCATACACGCATTTTTTTGAGTGTTTGCTCATCTGCAATACGTCTATAGGACGTTCCTATCAGATGTCAAATAGACGTTTCGAAGATGTCTTTAAGATGTTTATGATTTAGAATGTAAAACTGACATCTTAAAGACATCTATCAGATGTTTGCACACAGCAGATGCTTTCCAGATGAAGCAATCTTTAACAGACATCTTGCAGACGTACCTGTACCTGTGCTATCTGGGTTACATTTAAAATGATCATCATGTTTTCAACACCGACATGAGCTCAGTGAAATGTTCAGTGATCGGTTGTTAATAATCTGTTCAGTAATTGTTTAAAGCCAACGCAGCTGCTGCTTACAAAAACATAAAATATTTTTGTCTTTAACGGTGCCTGCCGCGAAGAGGTGCGTTCCACCTCACGCACTCGCACATGCGCACAGAGGGAGAGAGAGATTAATTGAATTAAGTGGAGATACGCATTACAATAAGATATATTAAGTGATGTGATGAATTTTGATTGTTAGGCATAAAATACTAGAACATTTAGAAGAAAACAAGTACCACTAACACTGAAACTGCAGTCCTAGGATACGGCAAAAAGGAGATGAGCTCCATTCCTCTATGGGAGTTGCACACAGACTCATGGGAAAGCGACACTGTATTTAGAGACCATGATATGTGTCAAGCTTTCATTTCCTCTGGAAAAATATGAAAGATCTCTTTTCATAAATGTAATGGGGAGAGCACTGATTAATGAATGATGTTAGTAGATAGGATTGGAGGATAAATGGATAATCATTGAATTTTCCTAATTTCCTGGCTCATAAATGTTTTTACTTCTAATTTTAATGGCATTATCAGTATGATTTTGCCTCACACTGCATAGATATATTTGTTGCTACAGTATAAAACTTGATTATAGTGTGGTTAAAATGGAAACTTGATCAGCATGTTTTTTCTTCTTAGTTTCATCAACTTCATTCGTTTGAACAGAACACTCTTTGCGCAAAAGGGGATTTCAGCATGAAGGATCTTTCTGCACAAAATGTCTCATTCACTGAGTTCAGATTAAATGGTTTCTATGATGGTCACAATGGTTTCTCTAGCTGGAAGACTATCATTTTGTTTAACAAATGTCATTGATCACTGTTTTTGTGAACACATGGCATTGGTTCAGTTAGCATGTGGAGATATATCTATTAATAATATTGTAGGACTTGTGTCTGCTTTCCTTATTCCAGCAGCCGATTTTATTCTTATTACTGTTTCTTATGTTGTGATTTTTACCTCTGTGTTGAAATCTGGAAAAGCTCACATAAAGGCCTTGAACACCTGTATTACTCACTTAATTATCCTGTCAATTAGTTTGTTTTCTGCTTTGATTGCATTTTTGTCATACAGAATAAGAAATAACATTTCTTCCAACAACCGTATATTCATAAGTATCTTATACTTATTTTTTCCAAGTTGTTTTAACCCAATAATCTATGGTTGGAGAACAAAAGAAATAAGACTATCATTTCTGAAGTTTATAAACAATGCAAAGGTATTTGCTTTAAAAAAAAATGAATGGCTTTTATTAAAGAATGGATACTACAACAGGATAATACAGTGCATTGAAAACACATCCTTAATAAAAGAAGCTATTGCTTTGAGGGAAGAAAGCTATATGATATCTTGTAGATAAATGCATAATAAATTAAAAGATAAAAATATTTACAGACATATCTAAAATCAAATACATATGGTTGGAGAACAAAAGAAATAAGACTATCATTTCTGAAGTTTATAAACAATGCAAAGGTATTTGCTTTAAAAAAATGAATGGCTTTTATTAAAGAATGGATACTACAACAGAATAATACAGTGCATTGAAAACACACCCTTAATAAAAGAAGCTATTGCTTTGAGGGAAGAAAGCTATATGATATCTTGTAGATAAATGCATAATAAATTAAAAGATAAAAATATTACAAATTGATGTGTCTTTACAGACACATTTAAAATCAAATACAGTTACACAGATGCTTAATTATAAGTATAATTTGTACCGTGACATTAGTAAAGTACACTTAATCCAGTGATATCTGTCAAGCAATGGGGTAATTTTGAGTACTTTTTTTAAAATCACTTACTCTAAAGATTAAACAAAATGTGACATTGCACTTAAATGGATCATAGATGCAAAGAATGCTTACTATTGTATTGGTGTTTTTTTTTCTTCATGGAATGGTGTATTGAATTATCATCCCTGCCGTAGGCTCTGTAAACAAAGCAAAAACAAAATAGCTTCTGCGTCTAATATATGTGTTATGAGCACAATATATTTGTGTTGTCAACACTGTACGTTCTAAATGTCAAGACTTTCTCACTGTTGTAACAAGCTTCAGTAAAGGTAATAAACCATTTAGAAGTTATTCTGTCATCTCAAATAATTAATTATTTAAAGTGAATGATTTTTCAGTATTTGTTTCGCCCTTGAAATAGTTCCAGGTTAATTGAATACTGAGTTTACTTGTTTCATGTCTGCTCATACTTTACCCAGGGTATTCATAAGTTGACGTTTCACACTGTACATTCCTAAACCCTGAGGTAATGTTCTTATTTGCATATTTGCTGTTTCCTTGATTGGACAAATGCAGCATGAGACCTGTTTACGTGAAGGGTCTGGCACTGTTCATCCTCAGATTATAGTCTACATTGCTCTGTACTATCAAGTTTTTTTTCCCCCTGAATAGACTTTTTGGACTATAACGGTAAGAATAAAACAATCCAATTTACATGTTTCCTGTCACCGTTAGACATTTCCCCCCTTAAACACTAAAATAACTGTTTATGGATCTAGCCGTAACATTCAAACACTGCACTGTTCCACACTGTACAAGTATGGCACAGCAATGAAGGGTTAACATTGCTAACCTTGCTCCGGAGCAGGGTTTCATAACCCCAGGTAAAAAGTGGTGCTAACCCCGCTTCTAAATTACAGGTTTAAAATGTTCCTTTACGGTGAGTTTAGAACAGGGGTGTCCTGCAGAGTTTATCTCCATAACTAATTAAACACTCATGAACCAACTAATTAAGGTCTTACTAGGCATTAGAGGTGTAACGGTACATGTATTCGTCCCGAACCGTCACGGTATGGATGTCACGGTTCGGTTCATCCAGTCAGACAACGAATACAGTCAGTCATAGGCAATCAATCCAGAAGGGGGAGCTTGTGGTAATGCAAGGCTAACCGTCACAACAGGACAGAGCATAAGAAGAGACGATCTACACAACAATCCAAAACAAGAATGGCGAGTTCAGACACCACGCAAGAGCTCGAAGAACCGTCTGCTTGTTTGAATTTGTACCGTGACATTAGTAAAGTACACTTAATCCAGTGATATCTGTCAAGCAATGGGGTAATTTTGAGTACTTTTTTTAAAATCACTTACTCTAAAGATTAAACAAAATGTGACATTGCACTTAAATGGATCATAGATGCAAAGAATGCCTACTATTGTATTGGTGTTTTTTTTTCTTCATGGAATGGTGTATTGAATTATCATACCTGCCGTAGGCTCTGTAAACAAAGCAAAAACATTTTGGCCGATCTCTATTCCAGAATTGCACACAAACTGCATTGCCATCATTTCCCAAAATGTAATTTGTGTGGAATTTTTATGAAGTCTGTAAAGAGGAGAAAGTACTGTACCTGGCAGATCAAGCTCACTGATTGTGATGCTTGAAATACAGGAAGACAAATATGTAAGGGGTTTATATGAATGTATCTCTGAGAGGAACTGACCTTCTCCAGAAATGTTTCGATGGCATTTTCTTTTCCTCTTTTCTTTTCCTCCATATAATGCCCAAGGAAATGCTGTATCACTGCTGTTCCATAAACGCTACCTGCTGTCATTTTCATTCAGTACGTCTGCCATTACTGTCTGTTCAAATAAATAAAAATAAAACATTTCCAGTTGTACAGAACTCATATCAAACCGTGACCACAAAACCGAGGTACGTACCGAATCATGACTTCTGTGAACCGTTACACCACTATTAGGCATACTAGAAACTTCCAGGCAGGTTTGTTGAGGCAAGTTGGAGCTTAAACTCTGCAGGACACCGGCCCCCCAGGACCGAGTTTGGAAAAACCCTTGTTTAGAACAACAAGGATTAAGCACTTGACGAAAAGCCCTTTGGTGTTAGAAGTGACATGGGAGTCCATGATTTAGATGGAATTATTCGACCTTGTCAAGGAGCTACAGCAAGATCTCCAACACCAAAGTCAAAAAGCAGCTGTTGCTGGTCTCTGCAAGACAACAACATCCCATGAAAGTGAAGTGCACACTCCAATAAAGAGAGACCATTGGTGCGTCCAAAATCGCGTACTTATGCACTATTCTATGACGTTTTGTAATATAAATAGTGTGAGTAGTGCGTTCACATTGAAAATTCCAAAAAGAAAAAGTTGCACTTTAAATACCCGGATGATGCACTTAAATAAACGAAAAAAAACGGTTCCAGTGTGGAATGTTGGACACTTTATGCACTCAATTGTCGCAGCTTTAATTACGTAGCGTAGGGGGAGGGGCTATTAGACAGGTATTCACCTGAGCTAAATTCCATGTGTCATAGCAAATGTCAATGTGATAATTTAGTTTTTATTTTTATTGCAAA
Source organism: Sinocyclocheilus rhinocerous (assembly GCF_001515625.1). NCBI lineage: Eukaryota > Metazoa > Chordata > Actinopteri > Cypriniformes > Cyprinidae > Sinocyclocheilus > Sinocyclocheilus rhinocerous. The sequence goes on along the minus strand of NW_015635034.1, from coordinate 121,889 downwards.
GTTATAACAATTCTGTTTTGTTTTTTTTTGCCTTGTCATTATGGGGTATGGACCGTAGATGTGATGTGTACAAAAATAATTTCAAGCATTTTAGCATAAGGCTGCAACATAACAACATGTTAAAACAACGAAGGTGTCTTGAATACTTGCTGAATACAGTGTACATACTTGCAATATACACTTTATGTCATTGCCCTGTTGTTTAGAACTTTGCACAGTATAACACCGTATTGCCAAACCCTATGTATTACTATTGTTGAGGTATCTAGTCAACAAAAGTTATCACTTTTATTTCTGTAGCACTTTTTAGGATACAGATTTCAAAGCAGCTTCACAGTAGTAAACAGGAAAACAGCAGAATCAATTATGGAGACTCAGTTATTGAGACAATTCAAAATCTTCTGTAGGCAGCTCTAAAAAGGAAATAGTGACATTATTCAGCTCAAGTCGATTCAGTGTTGGTTCTAGTGCCAGAAGTGTAGCTCCAAATTTAGTTCAGTATTCTTTCTGTGCAATACACTACACTATGTGCATTGCTTTGTGACAGTGATAGCAATAAAAACTTGGTCAGGGTTGCTGCAGGATTTTTAAAGTCCCCATGAAATCAAAATGAAAGTTTTTTGGGTGTTAGTATCAATATGTTAGTCTTAAGGTTATCTATAAGGCAGTGTGCTCCAAAACAGTGACAAAATTCGCATTTATTTCAGGGGACCTTTAAGCTCAAATGTAATACTTTTTAAGACCTGCACAAATAAAATAAATACCATATGAGCGGGGTAGGGCAATGTCTATAGTAACATATTAAACTGTAAAATGACTGTAAAAAGCATGATTTACAGTTCAGATACAAGTTTTCACAAAAACAAAAAGTTTTATAAAATGACACACTTCACTTTTTTCAAACTGAACAGAGCTGGATGATGACATCACTGAATTCAATGATTAACTGCCTTTAACTGAAAATTGAGTGTTTACTATTGTCATTTTGCATTATTGACACTCTATTTTCCTAATTAATGCTGTACAGTTGCTTTGACACAATCTGTATTGTTAAAAGCGCTATATAAATAAAGGTGACTTGACTTGACTTGACTTTTCAGCCTTTAAAATTTTTGGATTTTTGGAGTCAAAAGTATTAATTATATTAATTTAAACAATAATTATCAATCAATTATTATATTAATGAAATAACATATAAATACATTTTACTGTTTAGATTTTTTTAATGCATTATCTTCTTATCGATCCACCAGTTTACATTTACAGCTCTGTGTGTTTGCAGGGTAAAAACATAGTTTTTAGACTAGTGTATACAGAACTGAATAGCAAGTGCTATAAAATAGTATGAGCTGCTAATACATACTGTACATACAAAAATAAATAATAAAATAATAACAAAAAAAAAACTATAGGGCCCTAAATATGCGGTCCTGAAACTGCAGCCTCCGGTATTGCAGGAATACTCTACTCCAATAAAACAGGCTTATTGAAAATGCACATTGATTCTCTGCCAGCAGGAGGCGCTTTTGGAACGGCAAAAATAGAACTGTTTCCCCGGTAACAGCTGTAAACAAAGCAGCACAGCACCGGATTTTGAAACGCGTACTGCTCATGTTTATTTTATGAAATCATCGCCTTTTGAAGTTTAATCGTAACATTAAGCCATATCGCAATTCTGGTCTTTCCGTCCCCAAATTTAAGACCTCCTGAAATCATAATTAAGACTTTCTTGTACAATTTAAGACTTTTTAAGGACCCATGGGAACCCTGTTGGTGTCTGAAGTACATGGTTTACCACATCTGTGGTTCTCCTTCAAATGGGAACTCTCAATGCATCCTCTAGTGGATACTATTTGGCGTGATCGGTGTCTGAAGCATGTATCCAAACATGACAATGACATTGGCTGGCAACAGTTAGTGGCATAATACAGGCATGACTGGAGGTATAAAAGGGCACCCATACAACATGTCATCCTCTTTTTTGTCTTCAGGAAGCAGTTTGTTTATAGTGTGTTTCTAAAAGGCAATTGTTATCATGGATCCCAGTACAAAATGTTTCAAGAAGTTAATTCCTCTGTGTCAGAGATATCTGACACCTGGGGATTCACATGACTTTTGAATGATGTGTTTGGGTGAGGAGCATGTATGTTTAGTCCTTGTGGGGGCTGAATGTGTTCACTGTGAGTGCATTCTAATCTAAAAGCTCCATTCACGTTTATCCCTCTTCTTGAGAGAAGAGGAATGAACGCTGGTGTCAAGCGGCTCAGGACCCACTAAAGCTGAGGTTCAGCGGAAACTGCAGTCATGGGGGTCTCAAGTCACGCTGGCAGAGGAGTTTAAAAAGTGCCTAAACCTTTCTCGCTGCTTGGTTACCGACTCGAGTGAGCTGATGGATCCGGATATGCTATCCATGGCATCATACGATTTGGCCTCAAGCCAAGAAGAGCAGGATGTGTCTGGGGAGGGCAAAGAAGTTGAGCCTACCCAGTCCACCTACCCTGCATATGATTAGTTATTGGAGGTCATGTCCCACGCTACAGAGAAATTGGATCTTCCCAGGTGGCACGAGAAACGGGAAACCACCCCTGGGTAGATTGCATGAGCATTTCCTGGCATGAACCCAATGTATATATATATATATATATATATATATATATATTATTCATCCCCCAATCCCCTACCCAATCACAATATGCTACAACAAAATCTAACCACACACAAAAAACAAGTCAGACCACCTTGTTTCGCAATTTTTTTAATGCTTCAAGGCATATTTTGAGAATAACAAAAACTCAGCAAAAAGAGGTGCTAGCAAAACATGCTAGCCAGTGCTAGAGATAAGTTTCCTCAAGAACTGCTGTAAAACTCAAGGTAGAATTAAAACAGGTACACCTGATAACAGCATTGCTTACATTACAATAACATTCAGAAATCTGTGAAATGCAGTCATTTGGAATGGGTGGTGGCCAGAAAAAAAAAAAAACATTCCATAAGGCTCAGTGGTTGAGTGTCTTTGCACCATCAAACTTGTCTATGTACATTTAATTGTTAGAAGCACAGCAGTATAGAAGGAGCATTCTACAGGAAATTACTATAAAATAACTATAACCCTCCTATAACTAATCACTGAATTTTGGTGACAGCTTCGTAGTATTGTCACGCCCATAGTCGTCAGCTCTGTGTTCCTGTCTTGTGCTTTTCTCCTCGTGTGGTTTCCATGACCTAGTTGTCCCTCGTGTGTTTCATGCCCTTATTTGGTTCTTCCTGTTCCTGTTCCTATTGAGTTCCATTTGTTTCAGCTGTGTCTTGGTAATTCCCTCGTTCAGTTCCGTTTACTTAAGCCCAGTGTTTCCTGTGTCTAGCGTCCTGTGTTAAATGTCAATTCCCGATGCTACATGTGTGTGTCTCCTAGCTACCCTGTGTTCAAGTTCAGCCCAGAGAGAGCTCCTGCTCCCAAGCCAAGCCCAGAGAGGGTTCCTGCTCCCAAGCCAAGCCCAAAGAGGGCTCTTGTTCCCACGTCAAGCCCAGAGAGTGCTCCTGTTCCCAAGTTAAGCCCAGAGGGGACCCCTGTTCCCGAGTCAAGCCCAGGGAGGGCCGCTGCTCTTATGTCAGGCCCACAGAGGGCCTCAGAACCCGAAATTTCCCCCCAAGGAATTTTTTTGGGGGGGGGCTATAGGGCTTCGGTCGTAGAGGCCGGGCCGAGGCCAAGGCCACGGAGGCCGCTCCACCATGGCCTCGGGAACTGTATGCTCCGCCATGGCCCCCTGAACTGTCTGCTCCGCCACGGCTCCCTAGTCTGCCTGCTCCGCTATGCCTCCCCGAACTGTCTGATCCACCATGGCACCCGGAGCTGCCTGATCCAGCATGGGTCCCAGATCCGGTACCGCTCTGGAGGCCATCCGTCACAGATAAGCCTGTCCTTAGAGACCTCCAGAGCGAGGTAATGTCACGCCCATGGTCAGCTCTGTGTTCCTGTCTTGTGTTTTTCTCCTCATGTGCTCTCCATTACCTAGTTTTCCCTCATGTGTTTCATGCCCTTATTTGGTTATTCCTGATCCTATTGAGTTCCATTTGTTTCAGCTGTGTCTTGTTAATTTCCCTGTTCAGTTCCGTTTACTTAAGCCCAGTATTTTCTGTGTCTAGCGTCCTGTGTTAAACGTCGATACCCGATGCTATGTGTGTGTGTCTCCTGGCTACCCTGTGTTTTCGCCAGTTTGGATCATTAAAGACTGTTTTCCTGCAACTCCTTCGTCTCCGTGCTCCTTCATTCCTCCACAGTAGCAGTCGTGTTTTCCCTCTAGTTCCATCAGGATTTTCTGAAACATTACAAATGTGCACTTGAGGTCCTTTGGGTAGTTTAGGTTTAGTGCATACATGAGTCCAAAAAGTATCACACATCCACGTGTGACACTTTGTAGATTTTGCAGAACTTCCACACCTTCAAGTACCACACCAACATCTGTAGGTTCGTCTGCAGGACCAGAACCATCTGCTCGAATGATATAGATGCCCATGGTTGTCTGTGCAAACCCCAAATCAGCATTTGCACGTTCACAGTTCTGGAGGATAAACAAAGAGATTTGAGTTGTGTCCCAATACCAGTCACAGTGATATTGATATAATTTAAAAGCATGTCATATAATTTGTTGTCATCTAATCATTCAATGCAAAAAAAAACCTGACAAACCCTGACAAATGTAAATTAACTTTTACTCTGCACAACCTTTTAATACTCTTCTGACATTTGAATTAGTGCGCCAAAAACTGTAAGGGAAGAACATCTCGACAGGCTTGTTTAACAGATGTTTTACCTCAGTGATTTTGGAGATTTTACTTAAAGAATTATATTATAGGGGTCACATGATGTGATTTCAATTTTTGCAAATACACAAAATAATGTTCTTTTTAGCAGCATCATATGACCCCTTTAAACTACTTAATACAATTGCTTCCTTTTCTAATAGAAGACTTGATACCAGAGGATGAGCTTGCTTGGCAAGTAATATTGGACCTGAAGAAAATTGTAGAATTAGCTGTGGCACCTGTTCACACTGAAGAGATGATAGCCAATCTTGATGTCAAAGTGTCTGAACACAGACAGAGACTACTTGAGCTTAACCCAGAGGTAAAGCTTTTACAGAAACGGCACTATCTCGAGCATTATGCACACCTGATTAGGTGCTTTGGACCTCTTGTTGGTGTATGGACGATGCGATTTGGAGCTAAACACAGCTTTTTGTTCCAGGCTGATGTTCTGATTAAGGAAGTTGTGTTGGCTCTCAGGCAGAAGTATCCAGATATCAGTCAAGTTAATCTTGCAAAAAGTGTCACTACTAGGGGAATTCACTATAACAGTGGAATGTTATTTGCATGTGGTTCAACTGCTGGAATGCCTAAATTTGCAGAAATTCTACAAATGTGCATACGGGGAGATGAGCTGAGTTTCATTGTTCGCTTATTGTGTGCTTAGTATAGAGACTATTTCAGAGCCTTTGAGTTGCCTTTGAGTTCTTCACCTGGTAAAGAGATTGCCCTGGTTTGGCTTGAGGAGCTGACTGATTGTTATCCACTTGTGGCCTATATAGCTGGTTCCAAGCGTATGGTAACTCTGAAAAGACATATTGTCATCAAAGGTATGATTTACATATATAACTTGCAGTGCCATGTAAAAGTATTTAGTAACTTTTACATGTTAACATTTTATTTATTAATGAGATAATTCCTATCCTATTTGGATCTGTGTTCTAGATTAAAGCAGGATGGCCGGACCAGTTAGCTTCAGAGTCTTTTTTGGAGGTGAAGATGATGCAAGAAAAATAACCATTACATCTAGAATGCCAACATCTGTGGATGAATTGGCTCTTGAAATTAAGACCTTCTTTGGAGTACCAGAGCAGTTTAGGCTTTAATACAAAGACATAGAGTTTGGAAATGAATTTATGAACCTCTTATCAATTTCAGACATTCAAGATCGCAGTACTTTGAAAGTGGTATACTTACCTTGTGAGGCAACCAGCTCTGTAATATCCTTAGCTCCACCCTCTGAATATACCTGCTCCACAATCTCAGTGACTCCCTCCGATGCATCTGCCAGCTCCTCATCACAAGACCCAAATGATTCTTCATCTGTTGGCTCATATATCAGCAATGATACCATTGCCATCTCCAGAGTCCTGGTCTTGCACTTGGCCTAAAGTCTTTGTAGTGCCACACTTTTCATATTGTGCCGAGATGCAGCTCCAGAAGGGAAATGATGATTTCAATGTGAATGGAACTCCTATCTCTTACCCCAAAACTCAGATCTGATATTGCCTTGAAGAAGTAAATTGGGTAACACTTTTGTATAGGGACCAATCCTCACTATTAACTCGTTGCTTATTAGCATGCCTATTATTAACATATTGGCTGTTTATTAGTACTTATAAAGCACGCATTCTGCATGACCATATTCTACATCCTTAATCCTACCCAATACCTAAACTTAACAACTACCTTACTAACTATTAATAAGCAACAAATTAGGAGTTTACTGAGGCAAAAGTCATTGTTAATGATTTGTTAACAGCAAGAATTGGACCTTAAAATAAAGTGTGACCGTAAATTTCATATCCAAGGGATGATCAGTTTGAAAAGGTTGCTGAGGCCTTGATACAGACCCATCCATGTTTGCGTGAGAAAGGAATTCCCACTGGGTGTTCTGGATGGAAGCACTACATTAAGATGAAGATGATGAACTTACACACCAAGCTCGGCTCAGCTGGACACCCAGAAGTCATTGTCAACTCACTTATAAACAAATAGAATAGCCAGCGGAAACCAGCTGCAAACATAAAATAGCCCCGGAGGGCAGATGTTAGTTTCTGTCCAAACCATCCAAAAGGTGAAACCACAGACAGCAAATATGTTTTTAACTATGTATTAGGATTATGTGCTTTTTATGTTGAAACATATGAAATTCAAAATCAGTTCCATTGTTTGTAATCTGATATATTGACGTTTCTAAATAAATCAATATTCTTTGTAGCATATACTTACACGATCTTGGAGGTTGTCCCGCTATACAGATCTATCAGAAAAGATAATTGAAAAGATGCTTGAATGAATTAGATATCTGTAAAAGAGAAATGGTTTTAGTTAGAAACAAAATGCATTTAACGTTGTTATCATTACTTATAACTCTGAACTTCTTTTGCTTATGAAATCACAAAGCCAGAATTCATTTTTAGAGAATTGTTAGAATAGCACTGGTTGCAGTAGTTTATGATTGTCTTTATTTATTTGCTTTCAAACATTAAACCATAGAACAAGAGTCGACCAATGGTGTCTGGCTGTACAGTGTGCCACATTCGTTGCGATTTAATAATCACACCAACTAATGAGTAACATTGTTTCAAATACTCATTAACTTTACTCAAATTTGGCACTTATCGACTGTTAATATTGGACCCTGGCTGAGATGTTAATGGTGTCTTGCACAGCCACTAGATAGCATGGTGGGGGGGGAGATCTCTATATGTTTTAATTTGTAATATGTCTAATATTGGCCAATGAGAAAAATGCTAAGTAGCTAAAGTTAGCTCATATTTATTAGCTCCATGTGCAAGTTAGCTAGCTAGTGGACTAGACGAAAAATGTCATAGTGCCATTGATATTAGTGTAATACTATAGCAACAACGCTAATAATACATTTATATATGCAGAAACCGATAAATTATAAAGGATGACTACAAATGTAACTTACCTTACAATCAGGTCATGATCCACACCGCTCCTGTAAAAAATGATAATGAGAACGTTGCTTCTCCTGCTGCTGTTGCCGCCCTCTACTGACTGGAGTATGGAACAGTGTCCTTTCTATTCTGAACTATTCCATTTCCTGAAATTTGTATGTAAATCAGTCTCATACAATTTAACTAATTGGATCTGGCTTGTTCCACAGCTTGCTACATGTAAACATGTATTACACAGTGTTCCTGTGACTCAGTGGTAGAGCATTGCGTTACCAGCGATAAAGGTCGTGGGTTCGAATCCCAGGGAACACACATACTGGGGGGGGGAGATCTCTATATGTTTTAATTTGTAATATGTCTAATATTGGCCAATGAGAAAAATGCTAAGTAGCTAAAGTTAGCTCATATTTATTAGCTCCATGTGCAAGTTAGCTAGCTAGTGGACTAGACAAAAAATGTCATAGTGCCATTGATATTAGTGTAATACTATAGCAACAACGCTAATAATACATTTATATATGCAGAAACCGATAAATTATAAAGGATGACTACAAATGTAACTTACCTTACAATCAGGTCATGATCCACACCGCTCCTGTAAAAAATGATAATGAGAACGTTGCTTCTCCTGCTGCTGTTGCCGCCCTCTACTGACTGGAGTATGGAACAGTGTCCTTTCTATTCTGAACTATTCCATTTCCTGAAATTTGTATGTAAATCAGTCTCATACAATTTAACTAATTGGATCTGGCTTGTTCCACAGCTTGCTACATGTAAACATGTATTACGCAGTGTTCCTGTGACTCAGTGGTAGAGCATTGCGTTACCAGCGCTAAAGGTCGTGGGTTCGAATCCCAGGGAACACACATACTGGTAAAAAATGTATAGCCTGAATGCACTGTAAGTCGCTTTGGATAAAAGCGTCTGCTAAATTCATGAATTATTATTATTAATTATGAATTAAACTATATTCATACTTTTTAACTGATTAAAGCCAGGCATACACGGTGCGATTTTTGTGGTCGTACGACCTTGTACACGATTTTTTCCCATCGGGAGAAATCACGTGGAAATCGTTGATGCTCGTATGGTCGTGGTTTGCATCGTGTGAGAGGGATTTACGAGCCGACCCGAGCGCCTCACGAGCTCCCAAGAAAAAGGGGGTGTTTAATACATTACAAACTAAAAAAAAAAATAAAAAAAACAATTTGAGAATTACGTCATTAAATAAGGAAAAGAGTTACAAACCAAAGTTTTTAAAGCTTTTTTGTTCTTAGACAATTGGATCAATGAAAGGTATTGCTCAAATTCTTTCATGAAAACAAGAGAGGTCACGCTGAACTTTGGCAGGAACAGCGAGCGCTGTATGTACCATGAGTTTTCCGAGATTATATTTTACAGCAGATCGCTCAAGAGCTACAGGTATCAGGTGAGATGTAACACGTATAGGTAGCTGCTTATTGTTAGCTATAGCGTGTAACTAGGCTTTATAATTCACACACACATGGGGTGACCAGACGTCCCGGTTATCCGGTGCTGAAAAAGGACCTGTAGGCCTAGCAAACAGTCACGTCTCATATCAATATTATGCAGTTATGAGAGAGATAGCGAGAAAGAGAGAGTGGTTTTATTTAAATGTACTACATATAAGTAACACAGTTTATTATTACACACTGCCCTTCTCTCAACTCAATTCAATACGTCATTACATCAGGGAACTTCATGCGATTTCTTCAGAATTCGGGAGGTCGTAAAATCGTGTTGTATACCACTGCGTCCGTACGATTTTCAGATAAACTCACTCGTGACATGTGCGTGGGCATACGATCCTCCAACCGTCAGAATTCACACCGTGTATGCCCGGCTTAAACCTAAAAGTTTTCACAATTTACAGATTTAGATTAATTCTAAGGAATCTGATTACATAATAAAAAAATAAAACAAGTTTATATAGGCCAAAATAAAATCTAAATGATGCAAATACTTAAAGGTTTAGAAAACTGATTCAGGCCGAATAGCAAAACAAACTTGTAGCCAATCAGCAGTAAGGGGCGTGTCTACTCATGATGTGGAGGAGAGAGCGACAGATAGATAGAGATGGCGGATAAAAAACAAAAGAGGAAAACGTCTGCGGAACAAAAGAAGGCTTAAGGCAATAAGTAGGACCCGTGTAAATATCGGATCAGCTTTCCAACGCTGGAGAGAACTCAAAGAGAAGAAGGCCTGCGATTGGACGCCGAGGTTGCTTTGTTTCTTCTCGATAGGTGAGTAACACCGTGTCTGCACCGCAACAGCTAAAGTTTGTTTAGTACACTGGACGCGACAAAGCGACCATTGAAAATCATTTGAAATATGGGTCAATACGTCATAAATAGAACGCAGCAGCAATTTTCTGTCGAGGATTTGTCGTGTCGTGCTGCGCCGCATCCAGTGTAGACCATAGATATGTATATATATCTATGGTGTAGACAGCATCACTGATTATGAGTTCTATAGTATTTTGTCGCGCCGCGCCACTCGCGTCCGGTGTAGATACGGTGTAACATTGGTTTTGCTTTGTTTCACAGAACTAATGGGTGCCTGGGTTGCGTACGTATGTGTGGGGCGGAGCTATCAAAATACGGGGAGACCCTTTTGGGGTAGGGGCGTGTTTGTTTTGGTGATTTCAAATGTCAACATTGGCTACCAAAAATCGCTTACCCCACCTTTAATAATAAACTATGCCATTTTGTTTTTTTGAGTGCATGATTTGTAAAGGCACACACCTGTCTATATAAGGTCTAACAGTTGAAAATGCAAATCAAACCATAAAGTCAAAGGAAATGCCTGCAGAACCAATTTTGTGTCTAGTCACAGATCTGATGAAAGCTACAAAAAAAATCTGCATCACTGAAAGTTCCAAAAAACACAGTGACCTCAAACATCTTACAATCTCAACCAGGACTCTTCCTAGAGCTGGCCACCTGGCCAAGCAATTGGAGGATATTAATATAATTTCATACATGTGTGGTTTGCCTGTTTTGGACACTTTGAACTGTTTTCTTTCCAGAAGTTTGTATTAAGTAGTTTAAGTTATAGACGGTTTATCGGACGCATTCGTTTGGCCCAAAGTTAACTTCCGGTCTGTGTTTGTTTATTGGTCTGGCTAGTAATATGGTGCTGACTACAAATGCAGTTAAAGTTAAGGTGATGAGTAAACTGAAGTTGGGCTCAGGTTGTTGTGTTGTGGGATGCAACCCAGTGTTTCCCATACATTTGATTTATTTGTGGCACAATATCAAAACTGACCATCACAAATATATTTTTCAAAAGGCTATGACTTCGTTGAATAAACATGAGCACTGTACGTTTCAAAATCAAAACGCGAGATGGGTGTTTTTATATCACTGTATCTCTGCAGAAAATCGCCTGTCTTCAGAAAATTTCCGATGTCATTTTCATTTCAGCTTTCCTATAATGCCTGATAAAGCAGCATTTGTGAGCGCAGCGTTGCTTTGTGTAACGTTACAGCCGTTACCGGGGAAACCAATATTTCTGGATCACAGCTGTGTGAAGAGACAGGCAAGACATAGTTTTAACTTGCTAGCTAATGTAATTTACTTATTTATTTTGTTATCAGAAATAATCCATTCTAGAGAGATTCTGTTTTTATTGATTTTTTGCGGAAGTCTACCGGAAGTTAAGTTTGGACCACAAAAGCGCGCATGCGCAGTTACGTTTGTTTATGTTGTTGCCGTTAAAAAGGGTCTATATTTATCAGAACTTTTAAAGGATTTAAAATGGTAATATAAAATGTTAAATGTATATCTATAAAATGGTAAAGGTGTAACTATATAAATGTTTATGATATATTTAGCATTTCTTCAGCTGTAAATATGTAACAATGTTTACGTTTTAGATGTCATCAGTATGTCCAAATTGTATGTTTCAGCATCTCTTTAAATGTACAAAAATGTATGTGTTATACCTATGATTGTTATGTATAAATATAACCTATGAGACCAGGCTGACAGTGCATGATGGGGTTTCTCTGGTCAGTGAGCATACATAGGTTGTACACTTATTACTGCATTGTGTTTTGGAATTGACTGAGTGCACTAGAAAATCTTCACTATGGTTATGGACACGACTACAAAATGTCTGATATTCAAAACTACATAAGGGGATGGGGGCCATTTTGAACATGGCAACTGATATGTTAACCAGTCCTGTCAACTTCCACTTCCTGATAATTACATAATTTATACAACAGACGTCTCACTTATTGAATAAATGTCTTAGGTTACATGCTTGCCATGCTACTGTCCACAGCAGGCTGCAAAACAATTAAATTCTTCATCTTATTTAATAGGTGCATTTGTGATGACTTTTTATTGCTGGTCATAAAAATCCTAAGCTTAGAAAACAGTCAGCACTGCCACAGAAACTGCAGTCCTATGATACAAAAAAAAAAGAGATGAACTCTATTTTTTAATTGGAGTCACACACAGACTCATGGGAACACGACAGTGTATTTAGATACCATGATATGTGTCAAGCTTTCATTGCACTCTAATAAGACCAGACGCCTTATCTGGAAAAAAAAAACTTTAATGGTTTCTATTCAGCAATGTTATGCGGAGAGCACAGACTAATGAGTGATGTTGGTAGATTTAATATAATATCTGGTACCAATTATGTATGAACTTTATGCTTGTCATGTGGTGAGTCAATTCGTTGTACTTCTGAATTGAAGTGTCAGAGGTAGTTTTATTTTGCTGTTGATTTACATCACAGTATAATAATGCAAGAAATTTCAGAATTAAGGTAAACTAATTCTATACTAATATCCTAACTATAGGTATACTAAGTGAACCAGATTTTTTTTCCTTAATGTTTTAAATATATTTACAGATTTTGAAAAATATTAAATAGAAATGACCTTAAAGTGTAAAGTGTATCTTGGTGTTGTTGAAAGGGAAAATTAACTATTATTTATTTTCTCATTTTCTATGACATCATTTGTTTGAACAGAACACTGTGTGCAAAAGGAGTTTTCAGCATGAATTTTTCTGCACATAATATCTCATTTACAGACTTCAAATTTAATGGTTTTTACAGTCTAGGAGAATGGAGGCCTTTTTTATTTATCCCTTTCTTTCTGATGTTTTTATTAGCTATCACAGCAAATTCCATTCTTATATATTTAATCATAAGCCAAAGGTCTCTGCATTCTCCTATGTATGTACTAATAGGTTTAATGGGTGTTGTAGACTTGCTCTTGCCTATATTTTTTGTACCTAACATGCTTCTTAGCTTTTTGTTTAATTGGAGTGGGATTTCTCTAATTGGTTGTTTGACACAAATGTTTTGCCTTCATTTTGTTGGAACATTTCAAACTACTTTGCTTTTTTGGATGGCACTTGATCGTTATTTTGCAATATGCAAACCACTTTATTATCATACATACAAGGAAATCTGTAACTTTCTAAAGTTTGTTTATGCACCTCTAATCAGAAATGGACTCCTGATTATCGCCATTGTCTCTCTAGCTGGAAGACTGTCATTTTGTGCAACAAATGTCATTGATCACTGTTTTTGTGAGCACATGGCATTGGTTCAGTTAGCATGTGGAGATATATCAATTAATAACATTGTAGGACTATTGACTGTTTTCCTTGTGCCAACTGCAGATTTTATTCTCATTACTGCTTCCTATGTTGTGATTTTTACCTCTGTTTTCAAATCTGGCAAAGCTCACATGAAGGCCTTAAACACCTGCATAACCCACTTAATTGTCCTGTCAGTTGCTTTGATTTCTGCCTTGGTTGCATTTCTATCATACAGAATAAGAAACAACATTTCTTCCAACAACCGTATAGTTATAAGTGTCATGTACTTATGTTTTCCAAGTTGTTTTAACCCAATAATCTATGGATGGAGAACAAAAGAAATAAGACATGTGTTTCTGAAATTTATAAACCAAAATGTCTTTTCTTTAGAAAAATGAATGGCATTTATAAATGAATCAATTTAAAGAAATGATACATATAAAAAGTGACCTTAATGTAAAAAGATTTTGTTGTTGAGGGAGGAAAATGATACCTATAAAATATTTTAAATGAATAAATGCACATTAAAGACAAGTATATTAAAAGCTGTACAATCAATGTCTTTACACACACACACACACACACACACACACCTAAAGCATCAATATCACCCCATAGATATCTATACAGAGATACATTACCATTTCTATAGGCTGATATGGGTAAGCCATGCACTTAAATACAGTGGGTACGGAAAGTATTCAGACCCCCTTAAATTTTTCACTCTTTGTTATATTGCAGCCATTTGCTAAAATCATTTATGAACAATTCTGTGTTTTCTGTCAATATGGGGTGCTGTGTGTACATTAATGAGGAAAAAAAATTAACTTAAATGATTTTAGCAAATGGCTGCAATATAACAAAGAGTGAAAAATTTAAGGGGGTCTGAATACTTTCCGTACCCACTGTATATAATATAAATATATAAATTAAAAATAAAACATAATTATCTAAATAATGCTTTTTTTTAAACAACAATATATTCATTATTAATTTTAATATTTATTAACAGCAATATATTAATATTTATTTAAATCATGTTTTCAATAAATATATAATTATTCAAATTTTTGTGTTGTAAATAAACAAATGTCCCCAAAGGAAAACGTCTCAGGTTACGTATGTAACCATGGTTCCCTGAGTAGGGAACGAGACACTGCGTCCTCTAGGGGTTGCTATGGGGAACGCCTCGTCGTGACCCGTGTCTGAAGCATACATTGAGCGACCCCTAGAGGACGCAGTGTCTCGTTCCCTACTCAGGGAACCATGGTTACATACGTAACCTGAAACGTTCCCTTTGCTGAGGGGAGTGCATGCCAGAAAACCATGGCGAGCACTAAGTACCAACTCTACCATAGCCAAGTGTACAAAGACTTACATGCACACTTACCATAACATGGATTTAAAAATACCGTTCAAAGGGCCCTCGTGGCACTCTGATAAAGCAGCCCATAGATGGAAATGGTGCATCCCAAAACACTATGTTTGAGAAGTCATCAACTCGATCTAAGGTACAATGCTGGAGTGGCTAGCAGTAAATCTCTAGCTGAGGGAGCAAACACCCAGCTCTCAATCGAGAGGGGGGCTCGACCTGCAGCATGTTCCAATGCTGGAACAGCTAGCAGTAATTTACTTAGCTGAGGGAGCAACACACCCAGTTCTCAATCAAGAAGGGGGCTCGACCTGCAGCATGTTCCAATGCTGGAACGGCTAGCAGTAATTTACCTTAGCTGAGGGAGCACACAC
>NW_015635034.1:102963-106735 GCF_001515625.1 Sinocyclocheilus rhinocerous | reverse complement strand
TGCGCATTAAATATCAGAACCAAAGACTTAAACTACTTCAGTCTGTGTGCATTGAATTTATTTAATACACGAGTTTCACAATTTGAGTTGAATTACTGAAATAAATGAACTTTTCCACGACATTCTAACTTATTGAGATGCACCTGTATATATATACATTAGAAATGGATCGTACTCACCCACCATATGAGGCAGGCTCGCCGCCTTCCATTGTCAATTGTGTTCGTTCTGGTTGCATGTTCTCAATCTGGCAGCCTGCGTGAGCATCAAGTCTGAGGAGGAGGGGATGGGAGAAACAACTCTCTCCAGCATTTAGAATTTGGACTGCAGTACCCAGTAACTGTAAATATTACATACTAAATCTTTAGCATACAGCTGGTTCTTATTTTGTAGTGTAGACAACTTCAGTGATTATAACTGTAATTGTTGTGAAAGTGCATAACTCACAGACTGAATTGTGAAGTCTTTTTTTTTTTATCCATAAAAAAACAATAAACAATTTCATAAACTGTTTTTATCTTTTTTTTCTGTAGCCAGAATATAGTATATTTTTCCCCACAAAAAAATATTAATCAACATTAATAATCATTATATCAACAATATTGATTGTGTCATATTGCAGCTTCACCCTCCTAAGGCACACCTGTGCAATTATCATGCTGTCTAATCAGCATCTTGCTATGCCACACCTGTGAGGTGGATGGATTATCTCGGCAAAGGAGAAGTGCTCACTAACACAGATTTAGACAGATTTGTGAACAATATTTGAGAGAAATAGGCCTTTTGTGTACATAGAAAAAGTCTTAGATCTTTGAGTTCAGCTCATGAAAAATGGGGGCAAAAACAAAAGTTTTGCATTTATAATTTTGTTCAGTGTATATATAGGCTATTTACATTATGTATTTTTTGTGTAATGTCATTAAGCTGCATTAAACAGTATTTGTAAATAAACATAAATACCATATCAGATGCAGCTTTTGTTCCAGCTTTGCAGTGAAAACCAGCTTTTGTTGAAAGAAAATATGAATATAAGAAAATGTGAAAACTGACTGGTAACAGTCTATTGTGATTGCTTGAAGTGAATTTCTGACCCTGACTCTGACCCTGGCCCTGATATACATCACCTGTTGGAGAGAGAACATCCTGAATTCATCACACACTGAATTTAGAAGGAGCAATAAGTAGGCATAGACAACAGGGTTGTTGGCTGCTGCTATTGGTGACTGGCAGTACAAAAACTTGGTCAGTTTGGAAATATCCTGAGAGCTCAGCGACCAGAGTAACCAGGGTGACTCAGTATGGCTCCTTGAAGTTTAACTGCTTACTGGACAAGTGTCACTTTCTCTGGGTCTGTGCTGGCCAGAGTGTAATGTCACAGCACATATTAACAAGATGTCTGAAACGGGCAAACACAGACAAGCAGAAAACAAAGACTGAAACTTCCCCAATGCTTTAAGATTAAATAGCAGAACTCTTGAACTCTTTGTAATATTTAACACAATCAGTGCAGTACCAACGTATTTTTGGTAAATTAGACAAATGTCCATAAACTGGGTCATGAGCCAAGTTAGTCATAATGTCACAAACCAGATCCTGTCGTGCCCATAGATTCTCCATATGTGACCCTGGAGCACAAAAACAAACCATACATCAATGGAAAGCTTATTTATTAAATGTATAAATCTCAATTTTGAAAAATTGACACTTAAGACTGGTTTTGTGGTCCAGGGTCACATATGTGAAGAACATGACCACTGTTGCTCTTAATTAATTCAACAATGAACATTAAGACAGTAAACAAAGACAAAAAACTTTTGGTAACACTTTATTTTAGGGTCTCTTAACTAGTTGCTTATTAGCATGCATATTAGATAAGCGCATACAATACTCGGCAGTTAGAAAGGAGTGAGATTGAGTGTTAAATAGTGAGTGAGTGATATGAAACAGCTGTGTGCAATCAGTGCAATGAATGATGGGATATGTAGTCCGGGGTGATATGCAACAGTGTGTAGTGCGAGAGTCAATGAAAATGGAAAGGGTGACCTCTGATGGCTAGCAGACGGAAGTTCATGGACCGGATACGTAACACATAGTAATGCCTTATTCTACATGACCTTATTCGACATCCCTAATCCTACCCAATACCGAAACTTAACAACTACCTTACTAACTATTAATAAGCACCAAATTAGGAGTTTATTGAGGGAAAATTCGTAGTTAATAGTGAATAAGTGTTCCCTATTCTAAAGTGTTACCAAACTTTTAAAGTAGCACACTGTCCAGTCGGTGGTTTGTGATGATTTGCAATTGGCATGGCATCACTTGTAATAATGTGTGGTGAAACAAAGTCTAATTAACCTGTGTAAGATAATTGGGCCCTTGGTGATGTCAAATGTCTTTCTTGGTCAACTCAGACCTTAAGCCTGGTTCCCTTGAGTGCTATTTGGTGTGTTTTTCAGAGAGATGAAAGTAAGTTTGACCCTGACTATAGTTATAGCAACAGAAACATAGAGGGCCCTTGAGATAAATCTAGCCAAGTAAACAGTCCAGTAATGAGGAATTAGTTAGAGCTACTGAAGTTTTTTTTTTCTTCATATGGAAACCAGTATGATTATCCTGTTCTACACAGAGTTCAAAGGCCTAGTCATGATGAGGCTTGCAAATACTCTGACTACCATATTAATATGTATTATTTGAGGTAGTTGATGGATAAATACTGTCATATAGCCAAATAAATTGACACAATTATGTGATGTTTATAAACAAATTTCGGGAGGAGCACGCACAGATAATTAACACGGCCAGTTCATCATTAGTGATTACACCATTTATCCAATCAGCGCAAGAGAAAACTCCTATAAATAACCAAGTACGTCCTACCTTTGTTATCTCTAGACTTTCAGCATCCCTCCGCCACCCCGACCCCGCACCTTCAGCATAGTTTCTACCCCAGCACGGGGAGAAGCACTCGAGGGGGGAGCGCTTTTGGGCCGGGCTGGACACTCAATTAATTAATTAAATTAAAGTCAGTTCATCATTGATTTAATGATGTCATTGTCCAGCTCAGTTCAGCTAAATTAGTATCTGTGCAATCAAGTCGACAATATTGCCAGAAATTAAGCGTCCCCAACTAAGCAAGCCTAAGGCGACAGTGGCAAGGAACCAAAACTCTATCAGTGACAGAAATGATAGTGATTGTTGGTTATAAAAATCACAGAAATCAGAAAACCATAGAACCAAAAAACACAAAAAGGAAATGATCTCTATTGCTCCATGGGAGTAGCTCACAGACACAGGGGAACAAAAGAGGGTAACACTTTAGAATAATGGTCCGTTGTTAACAAGTAACTATGCAGGAAGTAATAGGTAGTACTACATTAACACTTAACTTAATATTATTAACTAATAGAGAAGCAATATTAACTAAGCAGTAAGTAATAGCAAATTAAGGTAGTTCCTTATTAGATATTTGATAATTACTAAAAAAAAAAATATATATATATCCTCACTGAGAAATACTTGCGAACTATGACCAATTAATAAAGAATAACCAGTCAATTACTAATCACAACAGTAATGTCTTAAAAGTGAACTATTGGGTTCTTTGTGGAAACTAATTTATGAATATGATATCCCCCAAATAAGTCGGCTACAGGTTGAAATTGTGACTACTACTCTTAAAGGATGGATGTTCTCTGTTTATTTCAAACAAAAACCTAGAATAATAATACAAATAATTCATTTAAAATGGTTAATAATTAGGAAGTGATTG
>NW_015635034.1:99361-102953 GCF_001515625.1 Sinocyclocheilus rhinocerous | reverse complement strand
CAAACCTGTATTAATTTCTTTCTTGTGCTGAACACAAAATAAGATATTTTGAAGAATATGGGTTACCAAATGGTCTTATTTTTTTAATAGACCCTTTTCACATTTCCGGGTTTCTCAGCAGCAGAAGTCATCATAGATGGGTAAATCTATATTGGTGATTGGGAGACTACCACAAATATATATATATATTTTTTTGCATTCCCATTTGCTCAAATAGCAAAAGAAAAACTCTACGATAGTGTTTTCATTACTTTCAAAAAAAAAAAAGAGCGAGAGAGAGACTGATAACGGCAGTAGACGCAGTATTAGAAACACTCTCGCATTAGCGTTAATTAGTTTTTTGTAAAAGGTAATATAATACAAAATATAGTGTTATAGATGTACATACATTAACATTTGTATGATGTTGAAACGCGTCATCACAGTCTTGTGAAAAGGGTCCTTAACAAAGATAAAATAATGACAAGGATTTTTATCTTCGCCCACTTTGGCCTAAATGTCTGCCATTCTTTTTTATTTTATATTTTGTTAGGTGTAGGAGGTGTTATGTTTCTGCACTCTTCCATTTTTAGCAAATGAAGAACAATTTAGCTTGTAAATAACTAATTGTTTTGTTTAAAACATTTTTTGTGATGGTTTGTATTTTTTGTGCTCTTTGGAACATCAATGTTTGTTTAAGTGATGAACTCCATTACTTGTGTTTGTTTTCAGACATGATAACAGACATTTATACTTGTGCTACAACTTTTTGGCCTGTGCTACAAAATTTTCAACCTCTGTAGCAAAATGTGCTATGTGCAAAAAAGGTTAACGTACAGCCCTGCCTCTTATCTGACTGATAGTTAATTTGTTTTCTTTTGAGATTTTTATTGCTACAGAAGCAATGATTTTGCTTCACACCACAGGGTTGTATTTGTCACCATGGTGTAAATATGTATTTGATTTAAGGTTATCCTTACGTTGTTAAAAGGAAAACTTGATCAACTATAATTTCTCAGTTTCATCCACATAACTTGTTGAAACAGATCACGGCGTGTGCAAAAAAGGGATTTATTCAGTATGAATGATCTTCCTGCAGGAAATATTTCATTCACAGACTTCAAACTGATTGGTTTCTACAGCCTAGGAGAATGGCCCTTTTTATTTATCCCTTTCTTTCTGATGTTTTCATTGGCTATAACTGCAAATTATTTTCTCATATATTTAATCAAATCTCAAAAGTCTCTGCATTCTCCTATGTATGTATTTAATAAGTGTTATGGCAGTTTTAGACTTGATCTTGCCAATATTTTTTGTACCTAACATGCTTCTTAGCTTTTTATTTAATTGGAGTGGGATTTCTCTAACTGGTTATTTGATACAAATGTTTGGCATTCATTTTGTTGGATAATTTCAGTCTACTTTGCTTCTTTGGATGGCACTGGATCGTTACTTCGCAATATGCAAACCTCTTCGTTATCATAGATACATGGAAATTGCTAACTTTTCAAAATTTGTTTTTCTGCCATTAATCAGAAATGGATTTCTGATGGTCACCATGGTCTCTTTAGCAAGAAAACTGTCATTTTGGAGAAATATAATTGATCACTGTTTATGTGAACACGTGGCATTGGTTCAGTTAGCATATGGTGACATATCAATTAATAACATTGTAGGACTTGTGTCTGCTTTCCTTATAACAACAACTGATCTTATTCTTATTACCATTTCTTATGTTGTGATTTTTTCCTCTGTGTTTAGATCTGGTAAGTTTCATTTAAAGGCCATAAATACCTGCATTACTCACATTATTGTTATGACACTTACTTTGATTTCTGCCTTGATTGAATTTATGTCCTACAGAATAAGAAGTAATGTTTCTTCTAGCAGCTGTATATTCATGAGCATAATATACGTTCTGTTTCCAAGTTGTTTTAACCCAGTAATCTATGGGTGGAGAACAAAAGAAATAAGACAAACTTTTCACAAGTTTATAAATAATGGAAAGGTTTTGCCTTTGTAAAATAAGTGAATGTCTATTATAAATGAATTGATGTTAGAAAGTGAAAATACATAGGAAATGGGTCCCACTTTATATTAAGTGGCCCTAATTCCTGTGTACTTACATAGTAACTAGATGTGTAGGTAGTATGTAACCACAGTGTAAGTACACATTGGTACATAGTATCTAGTGCTGTAATATTTCTGTAACTACACACATGTAACAACCCTCCGAATGGTTTGTGAAAGTACAAATGTGTAACAGGACATATATAACTACATTTTGTAACAACAATATGTATAAGAGTTATTGGAACAATTTGATCCAGGGGGTGGAGATCGGTAGGTTTAGGGGTGGAAATGGGATCCAGGGGGTGGAGATGGGTAGGTTTAGGGATATGTAAAGTGGGAGGAGTTGGATCTCAAGTTGGTGGAGTTCGTGCACCACTGTAATACCAGTGTACTTACATGGTAACTCCTCAGGAACTGTTCACTTAATATGGACCTGTGTACAGTACCAGTTTTAATCTGGTATTGCAACTTTAAACAAATGCAGAAAAAGTAATCATCATTTCTACCAAAATACCAGTTTTACACTTTTTTTTACACCAGTTTAACTGTAAACCTATAATAAAGCATCATTTACTCGTGTTTATGTTACTCCAAACCTATAGAATTGGAAAACAAGGAAAAATGTAAATAAATGTACTAGTCACTTTTTTTTCCAATTACAAAGACGTGGATCAAAGCTTTTAAGCTTCAAGAAAATTCAAAAGCACCATTAAAAATATAATATTACATAAATAATACTTCAATAAACATACTCCGTGCGACTCATGCACCATATTTCAAGTCTTCTGGAGCCATAATATAGCTTTGAGTAAAGAACAGACCAAATTTATCATGTGTTCACTTACTTGAGAACTGGATTAGCCTGAATCATTATTCATCATTATTACATATCATGGATATAAGCCGTAACAATAACATGAAATCAATAAGATGCCGATCACGGAAACTAATAGCAGAGTTGGGTAAGAAT
The DNA here is from genome assembly GCF_001515625.1 of Sinocyclocheilus rhinocerous. Taxonomy (NCBI): domain Eukaryota; kingdom Metazoa; phylum Chordata; class Actinopteri; order Cypriniformes; family Cyprinidae; genus Sinocyclocheilus; species Sinocyclocheilus rhinocerous. The sequence continues at coordinate 99,931 of NW_015635034.1, read as the reverse complement.
CTAGTTGTACTGCAGTTTTCTCGATTGTTAATATAACTGATTTTAGTTGGCACTTTTTTTCCCCAAACCATTAATTCAGTTGTCAAAGCAAAGACACATTTCTCAAAAAGTTTAACAATGAGTAAGTTAAGCATTAGGTAGCAAAACTTATCAGAATCGCATCCTAACAACGGAGAGAGGAGAGAGCTGAGCCAATCATCTATAGGGGTTTTATACTTACACATACAGTATAATTACAGTACAGTACCAGTACATTAGATAATGGAAATTTCACTATTCTATATGTACAGTAAACTGTAGCACATGTTGTACACCTTCAAGCGTGTGACTGTCAAATTTTATTTGTAACCATTTTTATGGTTTAAATGGTTTATGTGAAATGACTGCCTAGCGATATAGCTAGTCTTGTGTCAGGAGACCAAGAAACTGCTATAGTACTGTATACTGTAATGAAATTTGGCCAAATGTGCAGAGGATGCTAAATTTACTTTTCTAATTTTATTTTTTACTGTACTGTATTGTTGTGCATGCCAAGTTCATACAATTCTTTGGTATGTGAACTTTTCTAGT
>NW_015635034.1:97703-98275 GCF_001515625.1 Sinocyclocheilus rhinocerous | reverse complement strand
AAAATCTTTACTTGTCACACAATTTCTGAAACCTGACACTCAAACACCAGAATCACACACCAAATCTGCAAAACCATACACTAATTCTCAGCCTTTGACTCAGTTTTCAATTTCATAAAACACTTTTTGCAAAACACAACACACAATTCTCTATGTAACACACAAAAATTTAACAGGAATTAATATTATGGCAAAGGTGTTTGCAAATGTTTGATTTTGAGATGTGTTTGTGATATTTTGAATGGAGTGCTTCATTTTGCAAGAGATGTGAGGCATTTTACATTTTGTCTGTGCAATTCTTGGATTTGTGTAAAGTTGTGAAAAAAAAGAGGCAAAGTTCTGAAAATGTGTCTAAGCAGTTGGAAAAAAAAACCTGTAAGAAAAACTGTAATAACTAGATTGAAATGTTTGAAAGACAAATTTATGCTGACTTGCCTTAAAGTCTTGTTTAAAAAACGTAAATGGTTTGGTCAGTTAGATGTTCTAGATGTTTGCTAAAGTGTTGCTAGTTGGTTGCTAGGATATTCTGGGTAGTTGCTACGCTTTTGCTATGCAGTTGCTGGGGTGTTGCT